>NC_089842.1:244888458-245155958 GCF_035609145.1 Eleutherodactylus coqui | reverse complement strand
ATTGTTATATTTTTTTAGGTTTTTACACTTTTTTGCAATAAAACTCCCTTTTTTTGGAAATCTTTTTCTTTCCTCTATAGCTGCATTCAAAGTCCTGTAACTTTTATATTTTTCTATGTACGGAGCTCTATAAGGGCTTATTTTTTGCGAGACGAGCTGTAGTTTTTATTGGTACCATTTTGGGGAATGTACGGCTTTTTTGATCACTTTTATTGCACTTTTTGGGAGGCAAAATGCTAAAAATTAGCATTTTGCCTCTGTTTTTTAGCTTTTTTTTTACGGTTTTTGTCGTACAAAATGAAAAGTGTGTTCAACTTTTTGTACACGTCGTTACGGACGCATCAATACCAAATATGTGGGGTTTTCATTTTTTTTTCCCCTTTTTTTATGCCAATATTAGAAAAAGCATAAAAAAAAGGGGTTTTTTTACTTTTTTTTTTTCATTTTTTTTTTTTTTTTTTTTTTACACTATTTGAGTCCCTCTGAGGGACCTACATCACTGTGCCTATGATTGCTGTCATAAGGCATGGCAGAGCTACTGCTCTGCCATGCCTTATTGCCTATACAGCGATTATAGGCACAGGCAATACAGGACGCCAGTGTCTGGCGTCCTGTTGCCATGGCGACAGGCCGGGCTCTCGCGATGACATCGCGAGAGCCGGCCGGAGACACAGAGGGATCACGATCCCTCTGTGAACGCTTTCCCTGCCGCGATCTACTTAGATTGCGGCAGGAAAGGGGTTAACAGCGGGGGCGCATCTCCGATGTCCCCCCGCTGTTGCAGCGGGACGCCGGCTGTGAGTGACAGCCGGCTCCCGCTGCGGGATAGCGCGGGATCTTATGTGATCCCGCGCTATCCCCAGGACGTACCGGTACGTCCTGTTGCAGGAAGTACCAGGCTCCCAGGACGTACCGGTACGTCCTGGAGTGGGAAGGGGTTAAAGGACGTCTCCTGGATTTTGACATTTCCCGTTCTGGTAATTGGCCACGGGCTTTTAGTAACACGAAGAGTCGTATGCGCTTCGTCACGTCTCAGGATTTGGCTCGGCGTTAATACCTGGAACGCTGCCCTCTATTGACATTCTGGATAATGCCGTTTACCGAACCATTTTTTACAGCGTCCTCATTGTTTCAGGAAACAGACGGTGTCCGGGACCATTTAAAGGGACAGGCACACTTACTGAAATAATCGCATCTTGACCCAATTATAAAATATAGGAACATTTATGAATAGAGACTCCCAACTCCAACCTCCGCTAAAAGCATTGGGAGTAAAATTTGGGTTCTGTAATTGGGCCTCCAGAATGTTCCTTGAACAACAGTGGAGGTGGTGGCCCAGTGATCAGCACTGCTGCCCTGTGGTCGGCTCCCAGGTTCAAATCTCCACCAAGGTTAGATTCAAACCCAGATCCCTGGAACCACAAGCCAACAGATCTGCCCTTTCTGCTCCAATCAGGCCTCCAGCAAGAGATTGCTCTGATTGGCTGAGTCACAGCTGGTGCTGGATGCACCAATCACAGCCATTCAATGGCTGTCACTCAGCCGGCTCAGCCAATCAGAACAATCTCTCGCTGGGAGGCAGGGATTTCAATCCCCATCACTAGCAATAGATGCTTTGCCAGCTTGACAAGTGCCCGACAGGCGGCCCGAAACTACAGAGAACACCAGCGGGGACGCGAAGCACCTGCAAGGCGATTCTGGATTTTTTCCCCTCCGGTAGTGTAGCTAGAGCATTTAGCGCTGCCAAAAATGTGGTACCAAGTTGTGCGGGCGACACAGGGCTGAAAACGGCCAAAGATGAAACCTGCATGGTTGGAGACGCCGGGTTGTGGCGCTTGTGTGAACAGGAGCGTTGTACAGAGTTCAGCGCTGCCCAAAACCGTCCGTGTGAGGGAGGTCCCATGTAGAAGGGCCCTCAGCAGCGGTCAGACAATGCAGGGATTATGGTGGGGGGCCCACAGCAACTGCCTCAACACTACACGGGGCCAGGTCCTCTGCCAAGTATTCCTCCTCCGGGACCCTGAAGGTCATCCCACTTCATACAATCCCTCTAAGGACAGACTGATCATAGAGCATCCTGCTGCTGCAATCTATGGGGGACTCAGCAGAAAGGCATCAATATCCCTGCAGCGCCTCCACAGGTAAAGTAAAGCATTACAACCTTAAAGGGGCTGTCCAAGTTGGAGGTTTTCACTAAATGCCTTTCCCATGCAGTGAAATAACTAAACTCCTCTCTCCCCTCCCGCTGTGTCCCACGCTGCAGCTCGGTCCTCCGCCACTTTGCTTATTTATAGGGTGCAGCCCCGTCTGGCCTATGGGACGTCACAAGTGCAACAGCCAGCAAGTAACGCAGTCAGAGATTGCGCGCCGAGCTCCGTCATTTACGCAGCATCTGCGACGTACCGTGAAGGGGGTGGCCTGTAAACGTAACATCAGAAGGGGCACCGTGAGTGGCGGCGCGGAGCACAGCGAGAGCAAGGAGAGGCGAGTATATAGCTGTCATTTTACTGCACAGGAAAGGCTTTCCATTTAGGGAAACCTACAACTCACACACCCCTTTAAGGTTATGGACTCCTAGGACAAGTCCGTGGATGCGGCTCCCCTGCATGGGCAGTGTGTGCATGCAATGCAGAGAAGTAGTCTGCTCAATGCAGAGTGGTGGTCAGACAGCGATGGAACACGGAGGCAGGCGAGTATGGAAGTCACATCCAAAGACCTAGCGCTCCTGTCCTAGGAGCCCATAACTTTAGGTTATGGGGCCCATAGGACCTTACAAGATCCCTTATGACTTTTAGGACATGGTCGCCATGTAATACTACATTTCCCGGTCCTCCGAAGCTCTGGTGACTGTTCTGTACAGCAAACCCCCTCCAATAACCAAAAAAAGCCCCAGCAGGTTATTTGAAGATGAGTTTTCTAACTCGGACAGCCCTTTTAAACCAAACAGTGCCACTCTCATCCATAGGCCGTGCCTGGTACTGCAGCTCAGCCTCATTCATAATGACTACTTTTCTTGGTCCTCTCAGAATCATAGCCTGTAGGGAAAGAGCACTCTGATCAACTTGGACAGTAACTCTGTCCAGCCTTGGGGGGAGGAGGCGATCTTACCCTTCTGTCCAGGAGGCGCTTCTTCCGTAGAGTAGCCGGTTCCAGGACAACGCGTCCCCGGAGGGCGAGCTCAATGAGGATCCCTCCACGTAGTCCTGAGGATATGCAGTCATTCCAGAAGGACGTATAACCCTGCAGCAGAACAAGACATGACAGTCAATGGAGTATTGCCGTAAAGCCGTATGACCAGCGTGCCATAAATGCCCGAACCAAACCCCCATGAACCCGGCTTGCAGTTTCCAGTCGCCACCACACGTTGCACTGAGCTCTACGGAGGGGTGGCCGCCGCTTGCTGGGTCCTTGCCGTTCCTTCAGCACAGCCCTGTCCAGCGAGGTCCTCACAAGTGCAGCTACATCTCTGCACCAAACTACTGCTCCCCGGCTAGGTGAGGGTCTCAAAAGGAGGCGGCTCGCACCCATCAGGCATGGGTACTTTTAGAAGGGGTGTTCCTACTTTAATGGGGGTTGTACCAGAACAGACTTATCACCTATCCACTGGATAGGCAATACAGGTCCGATTGGTGGGGGCCTCACCAGTGAGAATCACCAAGAATGGGGTTATGTCCCCCTAAGCACTGCGCGTTCGCTGCGCCCCCTGCAGTGGGGAGATTGTGGTGCTGCTCCATTCATTCTCCTCCAATGGGATTGCTGCAAATAGCCGAGCGCTTCTACTCCGCTACCGTATTTCCGTCAGTCCCATTGAAATGACTAGACCAGCACAGCGCCCGTGAAACCCACGTCACTCATGGCGGGTGGAGCAACCCCGAAGTTATGGGAAGAGGGGCACATGAGACCCCTGTTCTCAGGATCCAAGGGGGTCTCCGAGTGGAGAGCCCCACTGACCAGACTTATTACATATCCTATGAATAGATGATAGAAGTCTCTCCTGGTACATCCCCTTTAAGGGTCAATGCCGATAATGGGGATATGCCTTTAACAGTGAGGACAATAACCTTATATTACACATCGCAGAAGCTGCTCCCTATAGTCACACTATTTCCTTACTGACCGCCCTCCAAGATTTTCAGTTTTGCACTTCCTTAACCCCTTGGTGACCGACCATTTATACAGTGGTCACTAAGGTGCTTTAACCCTGCACATGCATCGTTTTAGAGGCAGTGGCTTAATACTGACGGCCAGGCTCCTGCTCTAACTGGCAGGAATGGATAAAGCGCAGATCCTGGCAGTTTAACCCCGCAATCAACAGCAACTAGAGAATGGAAGCAGAGGACACCCATTGGCACCTCGCAACATGAGGGCAAGGTACCAACGGGTCCGCCTGCCAGGACACTCAGCCTATTACACCCGGCTCCAGCACGGTCTGATGGGGCGATGTCAGTCATTGTAGAATGGACTACAGAAGTAATGCGGTGTACTATCTCAGCAATCACATCTACAGGTCCTCTTGAGTCCAGTTGCTCTTCGTGATCAGCCAGGGGATGAAACCGGCTGATTTTTGCCAGATTGGATCCTCCCAGGTGTGTTGGCTTAGCACCGCTGCCTTGTCTGGGTTCGAATACGACCTTGATGGTGATTTGAACCCTGGGCCCCACCACTACAGGGCAGAGGTGCCAACCACTGGGCCGCCGCCACCACTAGCGTTATCCAAGGGACACTTCAGAGGCCAAAATTACAGAACCAAGATTTTTACTAAACCTCAACTCACGACCCAATTATTTAACAATCTACCAACGCTACTCCTGAGCGACTACAAACAGTGTTACAATGTATCACAACAACCCAAACAATGACGCTATTGTAGTTACTGGCTCGTAGTACGCCATCAAGTCATTTAAAAAAGTCATTCCTGAATTGCTACTTTTTTTACCTACCAAACAAATGCAAAAAAAAAGTTTTCCAAAAGTCCCATGACCCCTCAAACGTGCGCCATTAAAAACAAGCCCTCACAGAGCTCCGCGGGTGCAGAGCAGAAGGGTTATTGGTCATCGGGCTCCTCACATGGGTGTATTAATGCATCGAATAAGACCCACTGACTCCAATCACATAGGCGTATACACAGTTACTAGATATTATATATCAGGGGCTGCTTTAGTGCTCATTACGTCTACGGCCCGCTGCGAATGCGCAGGAAATTCATGTATTCAAGCAGTAAACTATGGGGCCTTCTGTACGCTGCGTAGTTACGGGCACAAAAACCGCACAGGAGGAGCCAAGAGATCCAGAGAGATGCCAGTTTGGGTCATGTAAATCGGCGTATGCCTGTGTGAATGAACCTTCAGAATGCGGCCATACAGATTCAATTGTTTTCTTTAACCCATTAAGGACCAAGTACTGTAAAATGACAGTGGGTATTAAAGCCCCTGCTTCTGCGATCAATCAGAAGCAGGACAGGTTGTTAGCTGATAACCTGGAGGAGGGAGAAGGGGGTTTTAACCCTTTCTGCCCCCTTTATTTAGTACACAGCGTTGAATGAATGCTATGTACTAACAATTGAAAGTGGAAGTCTAACTTCCACTACGGGAGCACGAGGGTCACGTGACTGCCGCGATTCCCTGCTATAGCAGAGCTGCAGGGTCATACTAGACCCTAGATGTTTCCCTGTAACTGGGGCTCCTATGGATGCGGCTCCTGTGGCCCCAGCTACAGGGGAAAGTGTGTAATAAAAAATAACCCAAGAATGTCCCCCAGAAGTCTATATGACGTCATGAGGGACATAGAGGGTAAAAAGACATAATCACACAAAACAAAGTCACAGAATAAAACAATATATACATAAAAAGGAAAATAACCCAAAGTCATATATATCAAAATGTCCAAAACAATGAGGAACCGGCTCCCATACTTCTGGAAAAATTAGTAAATTTACACTAAAATAAAGTAAACCCCCCCCCCCCCCTCCATATGTCACGGAACAAAAAAAGAAAAAAGAAAGCACCAAAAATAGTTTTGGTAGCTTAAAAAGAAAAGAAAAAGGTTAGGTCAGTAATCCGGCCCCATGGGTGACATCCCTAAAGAGTGTCTGGTTCTTAAGGGGTTAAAAGGGTTTCCCCCCCTCTTTGTGTGTGTGTTTAAGTAGTAAAAAGTAAAAGACCCCCCACGCGGGTTATCTGGGGGCGGGGCTGGGGGCGGGGTCCCATCTGCCGCCGAAAATGGAATAAAGTTTTTACAACACATTATATGGACTCCAGAGAGCAGCCATTACAATATACAACTCGGCCCACAAAGATACAGCCCTCATACGGCCGGGCGGTGAGTCAATGAGAACTGCGGGGTCCGGTCACTGAGGGGTTAAAGAGCACCCACCAGAAGGGGATTAGGAAGGTCCCTTAACGCACATTAATAACCTGAAGAGCGGCGGTCAGCACCCCCCCCCCCCCTCGTATGTGGAGATACAACCGCTTGTAGATACAGGCCCGAAGCCTGCTGCCAAGATGGCCGCTTCCTGTCAGGCGCAGGGTTGTCATGGAGACCTCGGATGGCTCCTCCTCACCAAGCACAGGAGGCTGCTACATGAAGAAGATGGACGGTCTCCTAGAAGGTTTTATCTGCGCGCTACGTAAAAAACAGATTGGCCCCAGAAGAAGCGGCCGTTTTCCTGTAATACCCGCCCTGCAGTTCTCAGACAGCTATGTAGATGAGGGTTGTGGTGACTAGATGGACGGTCACCAGAGGCCCTAAAAGTGGTCCCCAATTGTCCTATAAGAGGCTCTCAGAGGCTCCTTGTCTGCAGTGACCTCTTCTTCCACTTGTAGAGCTTGTTGGCCACTAGACTCCTCTGCGACGCAGAGAAGAGATGTCACCCAGTTACCAGAGAGGGGCGCATTATTGGGGTGTGAGAAGCTGGAGGGTCGTATCCATGAATTGTCCCCCACCGGCTGTTCTGACCAGACTGTTAGGAGGTGTTGGGACCAGTAGATGGGGGCACACAAGGTGACCAGGCTCAGGGCGCCCCCTACAGACCACCAGTGGAGAGGAATGTCTGACCAGACTGTTAGGAGGTGTTGGGACCAGTTGGTGAGGACACACAAGGTGACCGGGCTCAGGACCCCCAACAGACCTCCAGTAGAGAGGAGCATCTGACCAGACTGTTAGGAGGTGTTGGGACCAGTGGATGGGGGCACACAAGGTGACCGGGCTCAGGATGCCTCCTACAGACCACCAGTAGAGAGGAGCATCTGACCAGACTGTTAGGGGGTGTTGGGACCAGTGGATGGGGGCACACAAGGTGACCGGGCTCAGGACGCCCCCTACAGACCACCAGTAGAGAGGAGCATCTGACCAGACTGTTAGGGGGTGTTGGGACCAGTGGATGGGGGCACACAAGGTGACCGGGCTCAGGACGCCCCCTACAGACCACCAGTAGAGAGGAGCATCTGACCAGACTGTTAGGGGGTGTTGGGACCAGTGGATGGGGGCACACAAGGTGACCGGGCTCAGGACGCCCCCTACAGACCACCAGTAGAGAGGAGCGTCTGACCAAACTGTTAGGAGGTGTTGGGACCAGTGGATGGGGGTACACAAGGTGACGAGGCTCAGGACCCCCAACAGACCACCAGTAGGGAGGAGCGTCTGATCCTCTGACAAGCACCAGCAGCTCTAAGGCTGGGTTCACACGGGGCGTATTCCCGCCACAAATCCCGCGGTTTGGCCGCAACAAAAACTGTGAGATTCCCGCCGGGAGAACCGCTGCGGCGGCATTGAAGCGGCCCGGCCGCTCGCTCTTCCGCTGCGGCTGGTGCTCCCATAGAGGAGAGCGCGGCCGCAACGAAAGTAAACAATAAAGACATGCTGCATCTCTTGAAACCGCGCATGCGGCGTACGCAGCCGCGGCTTCAGTCGGACTTACCGAAGTGGATTGGCCGTCCCGTGTGGACGAGATTTCTGAGAAATCTCATCCACATGGCTGGCTAATCCCGAGATTAGCGGCTGCGGGCGGATTTGCCGCGGCGAAATTCTGCGCGGCAAAACCACGGCAAATCCGCCCTGTGTGAACCCAGGCTAACTGTTTCATTGTTCACCATCCAGAGACAGGGGGCGCCATCGGTACAGGTCCTTGGGTCTGTTGGAACCATTTCCGGGCTCTTGCTGAAGGACGTTATGCCTCATGATGCCAATGGCGTGTACCGCTGGTATAACCCACCATCCATGGCCTCTGTTTGCGGTAACCGATGAGACTGGACGCTATGGAGTGCAATCGGGTTTCTTTTAACGACAAATCCAGGTATCATTTGGGCACCGATGACGGCCGTGTTCTTGTCTGGAGCCCTCGGGGGAGCGCCTTAATCTTGGATTTGTTGTGGAGCAGCACAATGCCCCCTACTGGTGTGATGGTCGGGGGGCCCATCGTATACAACAGTCGGTCACCCCTAGTGGTGGTACGAGGGATAATGACAGCTCAGCGATATGTTCAGGACATCCTGCAGCCACATGTGTTCCTCTCATGGTTATCATGGATAATGCTCGGCCGCACACACAAGGGGGCCACAGGATCCCCCACAACATTGTCACACAGAACATGTATGGGACCATCCAGAGGCTGAACTACAGCAAATGTGAAGCGATATGCCATAGACATACAGGTTCTGTATGGTATCCTCCATGCCTGCCTGTATCACATCTTGTATCCAAGCTAGAGGCGGTACAGCAGGGTACTAGAGCCTCCATGCCCATCCATATCACATCTTGTATCCAAGCTAGAGGCGGTACAACAGGGTAGTAGAGCCTCCATGCTCCCCATATCACATCATGTATCCAAGCTAGAGGCGGTACAGCAGGGTACTAGAGCCTCCATGCCTGCCCGTATCACATCTTGTATCCAAGCTAGGGGCGGTACAACAGGGTACTAGAGCCTCCATGCCCCCCGTATCACATCTTGTATCCAAGCTAGAGGCGGTACAACAGGGTACTAGAGCCTCCATGCCCACCCGTATCACATCTTGTATCCAAGCTAGAGGTGGTACAACAGGGTACTAGAGCCTCCATGCTCCCCATATCACATCATGTATCCAAGCTAGAGGCGGTACAGCAGGGTACTAGAGCCTCCATGCCTGCCCGTATCACATCTTGTATCCAAGCTAGGGGCGGTACAACAGGGTACTAGAGCCTCCATGCCCGCCTGTATCACATCATGTATCCAAGCTAGAGGCGGTACAGCAGGGTACTAGAGCCTCCATGCCCATCCATATCACATATTGTATCCAAGCTAGAGGCGGTACAGCAGGGTACTAGAGCCTCCATGCCCATCCATATCACATCTTGTATCCAAGCTAGAGGCGGTACAACAGGGTAGTAGAGCCTCCATGCTCCCCATATCACATCATGTATCCAAGCTAGAGGCGGTACAGCAGGGTACTGGAGCCTCCATGCCTGCCCGTATCACATCTTGTATCCAAGCTAGGGGCGGTACAACAGGGTACTAGAGCCTCCATGCCCCCCGTATCACATCTTGTATCCAAGCTAGAGGCGGTACAACAGGGTACTAGAGCCTCCATGCCCACCCGTATCACATCTTGTATCCAAGCTAGAGGTGGTACAACAGGGTACTAGAGCCTCCATGCTCCCCATATCACATCATGTATCCAAGCTAGAGGCGGTACAGCAGGGTACTAGAGCCTCCATGCCTGCCCGTATCACATCTTGTATCCAAGCTAGGGGCGGTACAACAGGGTACTAGAGCCTCCATGCCCACCCGTATCACATCTTCTATCCAAGCCAGAGGTGGTACAACAGGGTACTAGAGCCTCCATGCCCACCATATCACATCGTGTATCCAAGCTAGAGGCGGTACAACAGGGTACTAGAGCCTCCATGCCCCCCGTATCACATCATGTATCCAAGCTAGAGGCGGTACAACAGGGTACTAGAGCCTCCATGCCCGCCATATCACATCGTGTATCCAAGCTGAAGGCGGTACAACAGGGTACTAGAGCCTCCATGCCCCCCGTATCACATCATGTATCCAAGCTAGAGGCGGTACAACAGGGTACTAGAGCCTCCATGTCCGCCCATATCACATCTTGTATCCAAGCTAGAGGCGGTACTACAGGGTACTAGAGCCTCCATGCCCCCGTATCACATCTTGTATCCAAGCTAGAGGTGGTACAACAGGGTACTAGAGCCTCCATGCCCCCTGTATCACATCTTGTATCCAAGCTAGAGGTGATACAACAGGGTACTAGAGCCTCCATGCCCCCTGTATCACATCTTGTATCCAAGCTAGAGGCGGTACTACAGGGTACTAGAGCCTCCATGCCCCCGTATCACATCTTGTATCCAAGCTAGAGGTGGTACAACAGGGTACTAGAGCCTCCATGCCCACCCGTATCACATCTTGTATCCAAGCTAGAGGCAGTACAACAGGGTACTAGAGCCACCATGCCCACCTGTATCACATCTTGTATCCAAGCTAGAGGCGGTACAACAGGGTACTAGAGCCTCCATGCCCCCCCGTATCACATCTTGTATCCAAGCTAGAGGTGGTACAACAGGGTACTAGAGCCTCCATGCCCACCCGTATCACATCTTGTATCCAAGCTAGAGGCAGTACAACAGGGTACTAGAGCCACCATGCCCACCTGTATCACATCTTGTATCCAAGCTAGAGGCGGTACAGCAGGGTACTAGAGCCTCCATGCCTACCTGTATCACATCTTGTATCCAAGCTAGAGGTGGTACAACAGGGTACTAGAGCCTCCATGCCCACCCGTATCACATCTTGTATCCAAGCTAGAGGCAGTACAACAGGGTACTAGAGCCACCATGCCCACCTGTATCACATCTTGTATCCAAGCTAGAGGCGGTACAGCAGGGTCCTAGAGCCTCCATGCCAGCGGTCGGTTCTCCACAATAAATGATGCATTATAACCAGTCACTTATAACGTTACAATCACACAGAGTCATGTGATCTGACAACTTGTGGGGGAGGGGTGTTGCTGACAACGAGGGGGTCTCTCCATCTACAGTATATTAACCCTTACAGGCTGGAGGCAGCAGCCACCAGGTCACCGCTGCCATCAGCTCTCCGACTGTGGCTGCACAGTAAAGGGTTAACTGGAGGTTTCACAACGCAGAGCCATCTCTTCACTATGCAAATAGTCCTGTGTTAATTGCAGAACCTTGTGCTATTCATACATGCCACCCAGATGTCTGTGCCCGCTCCCGGATGTGCCAGGGTGATGCCAAACATTCATCAGGTCCTTCCACAGACGCCGTCACGCGGGACCAACCCGACCAGTAATGCCCAGAAGAGCCAATGAGCCGTCAGACAGACATGGACTCCGCTGCCAATCAGTGGGGCGATCATTGGAGGCTCAGCATGTGACCACGATAGGCGCTCCACGTAAGCATGGCGGTGGGCGATAATACCGCCGGCAGTCATTAACCCTTTCCAATCCACTGTGACATCTAAAGACATTCTGATTGAAGGCTGTACAGCTTCTGATGTTGGAAGCCGTCCGGCAGGGTATTCTTACTGTAGATTCCTGCCCGCTCTGTTGTCGGGGGCCTCTCCAGCATGTCACATACCGCAGTACTGGCTCTAGCCAGCAGATGGCATCATTGTATAATGGCAGAAAGAGAAAGCCCCCTAGGAAACCCAGAATCCAAAATAGGATTGCAAAGGGTTAAACTTCATCTGCCTTAAGTCAGTCGCTGATCATCAAGAGTATTTGGAGAAGTTGTGAAGGAGTTTTATGGAGATCCTGTAAGAAGGCTAACTCGGAGGACCAATGAACAATCACCACCGGGTGCAACTGCCATGACTGCGGGTCATACGATTCAGCCACGACTGCGGATCATACGATTCAGCCACGACTGCGGATCATACGATTCAGCCACGACTGCGGATCATACGATTCAGCCACGACTGCGGGTCATACGATTAAGCCACGACTGCGGATCATACGATTCAGCCACGCTTCTGACCGATGAGGTCAACACTAAGCGTGAAGGTAATCCAAGATGGCAGCTGCCAGAAGGCTGTGCAACAGCAATACCCAGAATGCGGTTTCTTGTGGAGAGAAGACTCAAGAAAAGTGACAACCGCTCCAACCTGCAAGGAGGCGGCTTTTTGCTGAACTTCATGATGGATTTCACCAGGTTTTATGGAAGCAGCCGAGTTGCTATGCCAACACCGCAACCGCCATAGAAATTAATGGGCGCTACGAAGTAGCACAGCACAGGATGCTCAGCCTTTTCCATAAAACCTGGCCACGAGCGGAAGAATCAGCCTGCAGGAAAAGCTTGGGGATGCGAAAGCCTTTTAAAATACTAAAATTCTGTCTACAAGTAGCTGCCACTAGATGGCGCTCTAGAGTTTACTGCATACACCACGTTTAAAGAGGTTGCCCAAGTGTGGAGCTTTTTTTTAATTTTTTTATTTTTAAACCATGGCTGCAAAGGTGTTACAATAATAGAAGCAGCCATACTTGTTGGTTCCAGCGCCCCGGCTCCAGGTATAAGAGCTGTAGGTGCTCACTGTAGGATCCCCATCGATCTGGCAGGTATCACTCAGTACATCATTGTAATTGCTTTTTACCAGAATACCCCTTTAAGAAAAAAAAGGAACACTCATGACAGTTGGGGCATGCGGTTATCATAGATGGGAGTGGGGGGACCACTTTAAGTAGGAGTGCCCCATCTACAAGCCAAGAAGAGAGCGTCGCTATGTATAGACGAGCGGCTCCAGCAGACCC
This sequence comes from Eleutherodactylus coqui, assembly GCF_035609145.1. Classification (NCBI taxonomy): domain Eukaryota; kingdom Metazoa; phylum Chordata; class Amphibia; order Anura; family Eleutherodactylidae; genus Eleutherodactylus; species Eleutherodactylus coqui. The sequence goes on along the minus strand of NC_089842.1, from coordinate 245,143,197 downwards.
GGCCCGTCCAGGCACCACATTCACATGAGCAGCATTTCCATTGCAGCTGATAATGGCCGATCAGCGGGGATCAGAGAAGCCGCAGTCATGGCGATCAGCTGACTATTGGGTCAGATCTTGGTTGGGGTCCTTTTACAGGCGACGACTGTCGGGGGCTTGAGCGATTGACAGTCATCCCAGCAATCACAGGAGTGATGATCGCTCAGTGCGCCGAAGATCGCTTCTGACCGCCCACCTCCATTCACCGTAAACAGGCAGTCACTGGTGGATCAACGACTGCCTGTTCACACGGGCCGATCGCCGATCGATCTTTATGCCTGCAGACAATTAACAACAAATGATAAGCGAACGAATTATCGTTCAGTCCAACGCAAATCTTAAAGATAATCGTTCCGTGTAAAAGGGCCTTTAATGGAAACGGCAGCGAGACGTCTCCAGTCTGGGGGGACATTTATCCAACCGACATGCTAAAAAAATGCCCCTTCTCTAAACCCCCAGATGTTTGAGTGGCTTTGTGGCAGGAGGGGTTAACAGGATGGCGGTAATGTCTCTCGGTGTCACACGGTGTCACCCGCCGTTGTCAGCATCCAGTGACAGAGGACAGCAGTTCCTTGATCCGGACGGGCCCCGCAGCCAAGATGTCACCTCTGGCGTGAAGCCTGAGCCCATGTACTACAGACGCTCAGTTCTAGCCGGCGACCAGCGCGCCACAGAAGAACGGCGAGTCTGGAAAACTTACAAGAAGCTCGGAGTGAGGAGTCGGCGAGTTACACCCCAGCAGGAGGGTTTCTCTTCTGGCTGCTTCCACAATAAGGTTAGATCTCGCTCTACTGGTCCTGCCGGCCCGGCGGGATCACATACAATAGACAGGCTTGGCTCTTATCACTAACGATCGCCGCACATCTCTCTGAAGCCTCCTTGGAGCCCGCTTGTCCGTGGGTGGAAGGCTTCTATTTACGGCTTCTCAACTCTTCGCCCTTTTGCTCTCCTCCAAAAAAGTCTTCTAGAACCAGAATACAAAACCGTGGACCAGGCGGACATTTGTGGCCCGATTCACAGAGCTTCCGGCATAAATTATACCTAAATCTGTAGGTCCGGGTGGCCATCACCTCGAACAAGCCCACAAGTGGTGAGGCCGACACAAACAGCGGGTCGGATTCCGCATGAAGGAGGCCCACACCGGATTCCGGCTGGTACCCCCTAAGCTATATTGCAGATGAGGTTCTCAGGCGGTCATGTGCAGAACAGGTCACCGTCACTTAGTGATGACGTGGTTATCCGGAACCCATACGCAATGTTAATGTGTCTGGGCTGGAGTTGGACGTTGACGCCGATGGAGGCCATCCACAGATTCCGCGGTAATATAGAGCATGCTGTGATTTTTGTTCCACTTGTGGAATACACAATTCGTATCTGCGAGTATGAAGGAAAATGCGCGGACACCGATCGCGGAATACGTATTCAAATCTGGACGGTGAGCCGGGCCTAAAAGTTGAATATTTTTGCAAAAATTCTCAATAATGTGCAATTTTTCAATGCCAGAAACTGGCATAAATGGCTCGGTGTATGACCGCGTACGACTACACAGTGGAGTATGCCGGAGGTCTCCATCAGGAGGGCTCCACCGCGGTGCGAAGTCCCAAGCTGTTGCGGTCTCTTCCCAATCACCGTCATGTACGGCCACGATGACGCCAAACATCCCACATTCTTCACTCCGTGAGTCATGAAGTTTGCATCGAGGACACAACCTCATTTTCTGGGAGTGATTCAGCCTGTCGGACGACATTACGAGGGATGAAGCAGCTAGAAGGACACAACCGTATTTTATCATAATCCCTAAATTACATGGAGACACATAATGGGGCAATGTCATAAAGAGGATTAACGTAATCCCAACGGCACAGACTAGTAAAGAGAGAACAGATGGATACAAAAACAGACCGTAAATTATGGAGCTGCCGCCATGAGCCACAGGAACCCATCTCAGGTAGGTTTGGTTACATCACGTCATCATGGCCGCTTCCCACCCTACGATGTACTGTTGGGTCATGGGAACCAAGCAGCTCTGGTGATTGGATGCCATGTCCTGGTGATCGTGTGGGCACAGGAACTGACCGTTGGGGTGCAGCTGCAACGATAAGGCTGATCCTGGCTGTTAACTCCTTAGATGCTGCTGCCGCGGACCGCTGCATGTAAGTAGTTAACAGAGGACGGAGGTTCCCCCTTAACTCCTGGGCACGTCGCCATGTAATTGCAGAGAGCTGATGAGTTCCCGTGCCAAGTGAAGGCGATGGAGAAATAAAACATTTTTTTAAAATTACTGCTTAGGAAAGGGGAGATGAAAAACCCCTCCCGAAATTGTACCGTCCTCATAGGGGTTGCACCCCAATCGCAGGTTATTCCTGTTCACAGAATAGCGAACATGCTGATCGCTCTCACCAAGACCCACTCCGATCCAACACTCCTAGCCCCCGAACGCCTCAAGTCCCATTGTACAAGAGCGACCTCTGCAGCGACTGGTAGAGCAGGACATGGTCGTCCCGTTCTAGAGATCAGCGGCGAGACCTCAGCGATCAGCCAGTTATCCTCGATCTTGTGGATAGGGGGATACCTTACGATTAGGTTACAGCCTGTAGGCCGCGTCGTTGAGGTGTTTGATGGGACTTAAGGCGTCCTGGGACCAGAAGTGTCCATAAAGGTCTGCCAGATGCGGACCCAACTATGGGGAGGGTTGGGGTCTCCTATACCGCCCCACCAGGTGGAGAGTGAATGGAGAAGTGGCCTGGGAATGCTGGCTTCTTCGTACTACTTTTATGACCGCCGTTCCTTCTCCAGACCTCGACTAGGATGTGCGGGCAGAGGGGTAGTCATCTGGTTAAACATTAAAGAAATCTGAGCGGCTGCCAGACGGGCGGCTCTTTGGAGCCTTTACAAACAGGATATGGAGAAGTGGGAAAATGTGACACATTTCCTTACATGACAGTAGCCGTGAGGAGAGGTCTCCGCAGTCACAAAAACATTCTCAAAAATGTGGTCCTATCACAGTGGCCCCTTTCCAGGTGCAAATACAGCACAATATCAGCTTAACCCTCTTCCACAACGTCCGATCTCATTGGGTTAGTGTGAGCGGGCTGGGGGGCCGGCTGTACAATACAGAGGATACCCCGCCACAGTGGGCGGGATCAGAGGAAACGCCAGCTCCAGCCGTTAAAGGGGTTGTGCCAAGTTATAACGTTATCCCAAATGCACAGGATAGGGAATAATTAGGGATCCTTGGGGGTGCGACTACTGGGACCACCGCTGATCCTGAGAATGGGAGTCGGTCCCTGAGTCAGCGGGCGCCCCCTTCGCTTCAGTGACAGCGGCAAGATTACCAAATTCAATGGCTTCAGCAATGTCCGGGGGTTGTCACCACTGCACAATATCTGCTTCACTCGCTCAGGGACTGACCATACCCCTGTGGTTGGGATCCGTGGTGGTCTGACCACAGAAAGCTTCGGACACCTACAGATCATAATGTTCTCCCCCATGTATAACTTGGCACAACCTCTTTAACCCTATAGATACAACAGTCAAGTTGGCAGTAGTCGGAGGAAAGAGGGATCCTTCTCTCCAACAAAGAGCTTGCAAGCTTCCATTCAGTGGCCATGCATTTCAGCCTATTAAGCCTTGCCTGAAGGGCTTAATAGGACGCTGGAAAATGGCAAAATGTACTGAAATAATAAAAAAATAATAAACACAAAACACTGAACAAGTGGAATCCATTAAAATATTACATTATGTGTGGAGTACGGCGAATGCGGTCAGAAAGAAATAATCAGAATGGCAGAACTGCACTTTTTTGCTCACCCATTCCCCAACTAAAAATTGAATAAAATGTAGTCAAAAAGTTCTTTGTACCTACAAGTTGTACCAATATACAAGTAGCCCTCACACAAAAGTGATGAAGGTCAGACCATCAATCCATCCACCAACAGTGAGCGCTGGAGACCGCCCACTTGACAGATTTACAGCAGCAGGAGCCAGATATACAAATAAGGGGAAAATGGGGGAAAGGATGAAGAAACTGGTCAATAGAGTCAGCGGAGCGGCTGCTGCAGATCTACACGGCCAGCCCTACTGACGCTACAACATCACAGGTCCTCCTTAAAGGGGCGGTCAGTTACATACTCCCTTTTCAAAAATAGAGCCAAAAGTGTGAAAACACAAACAAAGGGTACTTACCTGCCCTGAGCCCTGGCGATCCGACTCCCCCAGTCTTGGGTGACAGCGGAAGTCAGGTGACTGCTGCCCGACAATCAGAGGTCTTAGCATCGCACCCATGTTTACACGCTGGGCACCATGATGCCAGGAGTCCAGAGCGGCGATACTGCGGCCTCTGATTGGCAGCGGTTCCCCAACTTCCACTGTCAAGAGATCGGGAGAATGGCAGGGCTGAAGCACGGGACCGCCGGGGCCGAGGACCGGGACGGACTATTTGTTTCACTGTTTTCAGGCATTTGGTCCCATTTTTTAAAAAGTCAATATGCAACCGGACAATTCCTTTAAAGACATGAAAGGGTCTTGACCCGCAGGAGGTCCGTGACAATGTAATTCCGTGTGAGCCCGGCCCAAGGCTGGTATTTACACAGGTCTGTCATTGCAACGGTTTCTCTTTACATACATTCTGTATCAATCTTCCGTCCTCCCCCATGCTTTACACTGCAGCTTAGCCTGGTCAGGTTGGTCAACGTGTGAACGCACAAGCTCACTAGCAAGTCAAGGCAGATTTCCAATAAAGCGAAAACGAAGCAGTGATAAAGTAGAAGTAAGCGGACCCCCCGCAGCTGTCAGCCAGCGAGCCGAGGATCCTGCTGAACACGAATAACCTGCTGCAGCTCATCAGGAGGCATGTTTGTGTTGGTCACAGACCGCCTCGCCCTGACACACTGGGTCAAAGTGATGGAGCAGAGACAATGAGTAAGGACGCCTCTCATACTGAAGGACGGACGGATCGTGGGCCTCCTCAGCTCCACATCTCAGAAGCTGCAACTTGTATTCCATGTCACAGCAGGGGACCAGAACCTGTGACCTTCAGATCACCCTTATAATATACCGTAATACATCGGCATTGCAGTGTACTATTAGTATTACTGCACATTATTAGCCAGGGCAGGTCTGGAAGCTACTATCAGGTCTCAACCAGCAATGGCCACCCAACTACCCTCCAGAATTATGGGGGGCTAATGTTGTGAAAGAAGGAGGTCCCTGCCTTAAAAGCCACAGTCACCATTCTTCTGGGAACACTATTAAAGGGCACCATGAGAATGCGGAGTGACGTTCAGTTGTCATAACAGCCAGGGGTCTTCTGAAAGCCCCCAGGGCCACCACTGCAGGTTGCATGCTTGTGGTGAGGCCTACTAGACTGCCTGTCAGATCGCGGTTCAATGTAGTACTATGGCATTACATCATGCTGAAGGAACGAACCATCGCAACTTCAGATCCCCAACTGTTTAACCTTTCCGTGTCACGATCAATAGGGATCGCCGCACGACAGTGGGTGACTGGAGAGGAAGTTTCCCTGTCACCCATTGGCACCTCACAAGGTGATGGCATAGTGCCGAGGGGTTACCATGGCAGCAGGAGGTGTGACAAAGGCCTCTGTGTCTGACAGGTATCTCAGCCTATCAGACCCCGGCACAGTCTGGTTGGCCGAGAGCAGATGGGAAGTAATATGCTAGCGATCAAACAATCGCATGTTCAAATCCCATCGAGGGACTAAAGGGGAAAAAAAGGATTAAAAGAAAGTACAATAAAAAAGTAAATAAAAACCCAAAACAAAAAACACACACATTTGGCATCGGTCAATTACAATATTTTGGCATTTATCCCACACGGTGAACGACTTCAAAAATAATTTTTTGAAAAATGTCAGAATTGCTATTTTTTATCCACTTGCCATGCAAAAAAAAAAAAAAGAAATAAAAGCAATCAAAAAGATCCGCGGACCCCAAAGTGGCATCAATGAAAAGTACAGCGAAGTCCAAGAGCAGACAGAGGTGGGAGAGTAAACCGTCGGGGTCTTGGAATACGACGACTCAATACAAAAAGAGTGTAAAAAGTAGTAAACAATTAAAAGTCACACAAGTTACGGCATTTTCAAAACAATAATCAAAAACAATCTAAGATAGCAGTTTGGTCATTAAGATACCAGATAGGCCGACCCGTAAGAGGTCAGTGTGTAGCTACACTTCGGCCGACCTCACCACCTCTGGGCTCCTCCTCCTTCTACAGATCCCTATCCAGCCTTCTTCAGCTGCTGGGAGGAGCCACAAAAGCAGCCAAGGAAGCGGAGGGGCAGAGAGGTGCGGTGAGCCCCCCTCATTCTAGTCCATCTTCGCGAGCACAACATTCTCTCCACATGGCCACGGTAGGAGGTCCCAGCACTGGAGCGGCGGTACATTCAAAAGACGTGTCAATTATGTCATCACATTTTGGGACCTTGGCCATTTTTTTTCAAAAAGTCTCGAAAAGGCGGACTTAAAGTAGAGTTTTATACAGCATGTTAACCCGAATCCGGAGTGCGTTGGAGTAAAATGTGCTACATTTATTGATTCGCTGCCTCGCCAACTGCCCACGTGCCAGAAAGTCCCGTCTACACTAGCTATAGGCTTCAGGCGTAATTCTAATACACCTATCCGGCCAAGCATGGGCCCACCCCTTTCACTAAGCCCTGCCCACTTTAAGAAAAAAAAATAGCAGAGGAAAGGCAAAAACGAACACTCCTGCGCAATAGTATACATGACTGAACTTTGCCAGCATCCCGGCACACCGCTGCCCATACTAACCGCTGCCCGTAGGCCTGGTTCACACGCCATTATTACCTTCAGACCACCTGGGACTTTTCTCATGTGGATCTGACTCTTTAATCCGCAGCAGATATTCGAGCCGGAGCCTTAGGGTTCTGCTGCAGACATTCACACGGATTTAGCCCCAGCCAATGAGGCGAATCCGAGCGCGGCCGCCAAAGGCAGAAGCCGGGTGAAGAATTAAAGGGGAAGTACTTTCTTTTACCGCAACAAAGACTTCAAAAGGCGCGTCAGATAAACTGTGGCGCAGATTTCCCTTGTTTTTATCAGAATGCTAAAATATTGTGGATGTCGCTGTGAATTTGGGCACTGACGTCACGTCGTGCGAGCGGATACTGAAGGCTTCAACTGGCAAAACACTAATAAAACAAATCACTGAAGCCAAGATCAACCATTGGCCGGGAGAGAATAGAGCGATGGAGGTGCATCCACCCGTCGTGCTGACCATGTTTGTGTGGCCGTGGCGTAGGGAGATAAGGCAATCATTCACTTGCGCAGTTTCCGCTCAGGGGTGCCGTCACGGCGCTGACAGAACCGCATGGAATAACAGCATAATAAACACTTTGTGAACGCTCCCTTACCCTCAAGGTAATGAGGCCCGCACCAGACACAGGCACAAAAATGGGGCCAGGAACTACAGTGCCTGATTGGCTGATCAGTGTGGACCCACCAATCCCACGTGGTCAGCCTATCCTTTTAGCGGCCATGTCCACCTCTGCAACCATTTATATTTACTGTCCAAAGACATGAAAAATGAAGCATCTTTGCAACAGATCTTAATTACAGCGCCTATTCAGACTTATAGGTTTCCATGGTAACAGACAACAAACAAACCCTGTGTAGTCTGATCCCTCAGTCCTATTCTCTTCTGTTTATCTCCTACTTCTGGTCAACCTACCAAATGTACGTCAGCACAAAGAAGGCGAGAAATGGAAGAAAGTATGAGACTGCAAGATTAGAGTACCCTGAATCTGATTGGTGCCCGTTACCATGGAGACACAGTTTACATAGGAGCTGTAGACCTAAAACGATAAGAAAATGTTCATTAAGACCTGGGAGCACTGTAGTGGCAGCTCACATGCTCAACCACCGCTCCATTCATACAGTGGGAACCAGAATCCCCATTCTTGTGATGGATGGGGGTCCCAAGCGGTCACACTACCACCAGTCGGACCCTTAACTTCTATCCCATAACTAGGAGATGTATAAAGCTTGGTACAACCCAAGTTATCGACAGTGGGAGGTCCAGCCTGTACATGTTCTTTACAGGTCAATGGACAACGGTGCAGGTGGAGTTCTCCAAGACAACCGCCATTGTGTGAGGTCCGTCTACCCTAATAGTTACCCAAGTCAAAGGTTGTCGAACCTCGGCCAACATCGTAGAATAGAGCAATATGATAAAATTACCAAAACTACTTACCTCCTTATCCTTCAGCCCCAAAAGTAGAACCTCCTCCATAAGGGTCAGCCTCATGTCCTTACAGTCCCCCGAGGTTTCCTCATCTTTGTCCTTGCTGGAATCATCAGAATCAGCCCTTTTGTCTTGCCCTTCGTCTGCACGTCGGCCGCGCCGAATTAAAGTAGTCATCCTGTCCATAAAAAGGGGCGAAAGAGATGAGTCAGATACATAGTGACTACAGAACCATAGAAGCCTCAATGCCTCGGCCGTCAGGTGAGGTGCGGACAACTGTTGGTAAGTCAATAACAGCTGTAAGTCATCCTCGCGGATTGATGCTTAGTCAATCAGAGCCAGCGCTCAATGAATAGCTATGATTGGTTCAGCGACTGCTGGCTGTGATTGGCTGAGCGTTTGCCAATCGGAGGCAGCGCTTCCAGGAGGCGGGGATTTTTCAAATTCCCAGCCAGAAGAGATAAAGACGACGACCCGGGGAGAAGACGCGGCCGGGCCGACAGCCCTTCTAAGGTGATGTATACTGTTCTTTTCATTTTTTCCCTGCAGCCAAGGTTTAGATTAGGGTTTAGGGGTGTGCCATCCGTAACACAGTAGGTTAGGCTGAATGAAGACAATGTCCGTCTAGTTCAGCCTGTTTCAACCTCCTTGTTGATCCAGAGGAAGGCAAAAACAGCAAGAGGCAGAAGCCAATTAGCCCATTTGGGGAAAAAAAAAAATCCTTCCAGACTTCCCATAGGGGTGTGCCTCCAACTACAGGCACCCGCACCAAGGCTAGGGGGAAAACCGTCTAGTACAGGCACCCTCAGCAATCCAGGGGAAGAGCTGCCAACTATAGGCACCCTGACCAAGGTGGAACCACCAGCCTCGGGCACCCTGACCAAGGCAGAGAGGGAGCCACCAACTACAGGCACCCTCACCAATGTGGGGTAGAGCCAACAACTACAGGCACCCTCACCAATGTGGGGTAGAGCCAGCAACTACAGGCACCCTCACCAATGTGGGGTAGAGCCAGCAACTACAGGCACTCTCACCAATTCTGTGAAGTCCTGACTACCGGCACCCTCATCGATATGGCAGAGCCCCGACCAGCAGCACCCATATAGGGGAGCCCCGACCACCGCCACCCTTATCGATCTGGCAGAGCCCCGACCACCAGCACCCATATAGGGGAGCCCCAACCACTGGTACCCTCACCAATTCTGTGAAGTCCTGACACCGCCACCCTCATCGATATGGCAGAGCCCCGACCACCAGCACCCATATAGGGGAGCCCCAACCACTGGTACCCTCACCAATTCTGTGAAGTCCTGACCCCCGGCACCCATGTCGATCTGGCAGGGCCCCGACCACGGGCACCCATATAGGGGAGCCCCAACCACTGGTACCCTCACCAATTCTGTGAAGTCCTGACTACCGGCACCCTCATCGATATGGCAGAGCCCCGACCAGCAGCACCCATATAGGGGAGCCCCGACCACCGCCACCCTTATCGATCTGGCAGAGCCCCGACCACCAGCACCCATATAGGGGAGCCCCAACCACTGGTACCCTCACCAATTCTGTGAAGTCCTGACACCGCCACCCTCATCGATATGGCAGAGCCCCGACCACCAGCACCCATATAGGGGAGCCCCAACCACTGGTACCCTCACCAATTCTGTGAAGTCCTGACCCCCGGCACCCATGTCGATCTGGCAGGGCCCCGACCACGGGCACCCATATAGGGGAGCCCCAACCACTGGTACCCTCACCAATTCTGTGAAGTCCTGACCCCCGGCACCCATGTCGATCTGGCAGGGCCCCGACCACGGCCACCCATGTCGATCTGGCAGGGCCCCGACCACGGCCACCCATTACAGGGGGGCCCCGACCACGGCCACCCATTACAGGGGGGCCCCGACCACGGCCACCCATTACAGGGGGGCCCCGACCACGGCCACCCATTACAGGGGGGCCCCGACCACGGCCACCCATTACAGGGGGGCCCCGACCACGGCCACCCATTACAGGGGAGCCCCGACCACGGCCACCCATTACAGGGGAGCCCCGACCACGGCCACCCATTACAGGGGAGCCCCGACCACGGCCACCCATTACAGGGGAGCCCCGACCACGGCCACCCATTACAGGGGAGCCCCGACCACGGCCACCCATTACAGGGGAGCCCCGACCACTGGCACCCTCACCAAGTCTGTGAAGTCCTGACACCGCCACCCTCATCGATATGGCAGAGTCCCGACCACCAGCACCCATATAGGGGAGCCCCAACCACTGGTACCCTCACCAATTCTGTGAAGTCCTGACCCCCGGCACCCATGTCGATCTGGCAGGGCCCCGACCCCCGGCACCCATGTCGATCTGGCAGGGCCCCAACCACGACCACCCATTACAGGGGAGCCCCGACCACGGCCACCCATTACAGGGGAGCCCCGACCACGGCCACCCATTACAGGGGAGCCCCGACCACGGCCACCCATTACAGGGGAGCCCCGACCACGGCCACCCATTACAGGGGAGCCCCGACCACTGGCACCCTCACCAAGTCTGTGAAGTCCTGACCACCGGCACCCTTATCGATATGGCAGAGCCCCGACCACCAGCACCCATATAGGGGAGCCCCAACCACTGGCACCCTCACCAATTCTGTGAAGTCCTGACACCGGCACCCTCATCGATAATGCAGAGCCCCGACCACCAGCACCCATATAGGGGAGCCCCAACCACTGGTACCCTCACCAATTCTGTGAAGTCCTGACCCCCGGCACCCTCATCGATATGGCAGAGCCCCGACCACCAGCACCCATATAGGGGAGCCCCAACCACTGGCACTCTCACCAATTCTGTGAAGTCCTGACAACCGCCACCCTCATCGATATGGCAGAGCCCCGACCACGGGCACCCATTATAGGGGAGCCCCGACCACCGGCACCCATATAGGGGAACCCCGAACCACTGGCACCCTCACCAATTCTGTGAAGTCCTGACCCCCGGCTACCATAGCGATCTGGCAGGGCCCCGACTCCCGGCTACCATATCGATCTGGCAGGGCCCCGGCACCCATATAGGGGAGCCCCAACCACTGGTACCCTCACCAACTCTGTGAAGTCCTGACCACCGTCACCCATAGCGATCTGGCAGGGCTCTGACCACGGGCACCTATATAGGGGAGCCCCAACCACTGGCACCCTCACCAATTCTGTGAAGTCCTGACCCCCGGCACCCATATCGATCTGGCAGGGCCCCGGCACCCATGTCGATCTGGCAGGGCCCCGGCACCCATGTCGATCTGGCAGGGCCCCGGCACCCATGTCGATCTGGCAGGGCCCCGGCACCCATGTCGATCTGGCAGGGCCCCGACACCCATGTCGATCTGGCAGGGCCCCGGCACCCATGTCGATCTGGCAGGGCCCCGACACCCATGTCTGGGAGCTCCAACCACCGGCCCCCTTAACGACCCCGATGCATCGCTGACTACCGACCCCCTCACTGCGCCTACACATCTCCCGGCAGTAGTCCAGGGCCCAGTCTGTGGCCCCCATTACCTCTAGGTGGGCCCCCGCCGGTTTAGAGGACATCTTTGTAGAGATCCTGTATGATAATATTACAAACGCCCCAATCTGTGCCCGGCGGGCATCGGGGTGACAGTCCGGTTACTGCCAGCGCCCCGGGCGGCCCCACAGGTGGATCGGCTGCCAATATGTCACAACGTATCCCGATGGGTAACTGAACGCAGATTGTTGGTGACCTTTTCCACCTCTGATACCTGGAATGTCCTGATAATAACAGAGATGTCGTGACAGGGGTCCTATCGTGATAAGTGGCTGTGTGCGGGGTCAGAGGGCAGGCAGTGACATGGGGTAGTCCGGCACACACATGTAGCATGTCCACCCCGGCACGGGGCCGCTCCCCGCCGCCTCTTACCTGCGCCGCTCTCAGTTGAGCTCCTTACAAACTTCACTTCCTGGTCTGGGACACATCAGCTCGGGGCTCCAGGACGTCGCTCCGTGTCGCCACTGAAGGACAGCGGAATCCACCAATCAGATCCCGCTCCCGCGCCGGGCCCCGCCTCCCCGGACAAGACTCCGCAAATACGAGCGGGGGCCGTGACTGCTTAGCTGAACCAATCATAAAGCGAGGAAGGAAGAGTGGAGGCGGGACTATGTGGGAGCCAAGACAATACGTCATGTGATCTGCACGCAGCGGCCATCTTTGTTTAGGGAACCGGAAATATCGTCTAATTGATGCCAGCGAGGAAGGGGCTATTCTATATGGTTCTATAGTAGCGGATATTACATATCCATCACATCTGTACATATTATCTATAGCTATATATCACCTGTAGAGAGTATCAGTGATAACACCTCTGTAATGCTACATTTAAAGGAACAGGACACCCTTTTTGTTTTTTTCACGTATTCTGTGCGGAAAACCTACAGATGCCAGCCTCCGCGGATCTACTGAGCCGCCCGCAGACCATGTGGGGTCTAACTGTGGCCACTGTAATATAGACCCCAAAGTGCGCCAAAGTCTCAGACTGGACCGCCATTATGGATCGTTGTAGAGCGGCGCTGCCGGGAAGATGGGTCTTAGAATGCGGCGCTGCAGAGTCCAGTGTTGTTCTATAAAAACGGGTTGTAATGTGCAAAGTAGTAAAAAATAAAACACTCTATAACCTCGGAGTCGCAGTAATGGCGCCGATCCGAGAAGAAAGTTACCCGTTATTATTACTGCATGGCGAGCGCTGAGAAAACAAAGGCCAACAACAATGGCGGAAGGTCTGGACGCTTGTTTCATCTCCCCCTAACAAAGGTTAATAGAAGTCCTCCAGCACATTATATGGCCCCCGAGGGCCGCCATGATATATACAGATCGACCCCAGTTATGGCGCTTGTGATGATGCCAATCGCTCGGTCGTCACGGGGTTAAGGGGCGGCTTCCGTTCTTTTGAAGCGTTGCCACTGATTACTCTTGCATGGCAGCACCTCATTGGCAGCGGCTCCCCATGCCGATCGGCGCCCGCTGATCTCTTACATCCGGGGCTGATCGTTCCTGTTGTCGGCCTTCTTCCCGGGTTACGCTCCTCTCACCTTTTGGGTTCTTCATCTGGTTCCTGGTCTCATCCTCCCACTTGCTGCATTTTGGCTACTCCTCAGTTGATCCCCCTTGGCTCCATTCTCGGCCTTGCTTCAAGTTCTCGGCTACAACACATGTGCGCCGCCCCTCAGTAATTATAGGTGAGCCGAGAATCTAACCAGGAAAGACTAAACCTCCTTGTTGGGGTTACCGGTAATGAAGGAAGGCTACTGGTATAGAATGAGGGTTAACGTAACGAATGAGGGTTACCGGTATAGAATGAGGGTTATCGGTATGGAATGAGGGTTATCGGTATAGAATGAAGGTTACTGGTATAGAATGAGGGTTATCGGTATAGAATGAAGGTTATCGGTATAGAATGAGGGTTACTGGTATAGAATGAGGGTTACCGGTAATGAATGAAGGTTACTGGTATAGAATGAGGGTTATCGGTATAGAATGAGGGTTATCGGTATAGAATGAGGGTTATCGGTATAGAATGAGGGTTATCGGTATAGAATGAGGGTTATCGGTATAGAATGAGGGTTAACATAACGAATGAGGGTTACCGGTATAGAATGAGGGTTACTGGTATAGAATGAGGGTTAACGTAACGAATGAGGGTTACCGCTATAGAATGAGGGTTATCGGTATAGAATAAAGGTTACTGGTATAGAATGAGGGTTACCGGTAATGAATGAAGGTTACTGGTATAGAATGAGGGTTATCGGTATAGAATGAGGGTTATCGGTATAGAATGAAGGTTATCGGTATAGAATGAGGGTTACCGGTATAGAATGAGGGTTACCGGTATAGAATGAGGGTTATCGGTATAGAATGAAGGTTATCGGTATAGAATGAGGGTTACCGGTATAGAATGAGGGTTATCGGTATAGAATGAGGGTTACCGGTATAGAATGAGGGTTATCGGTATAGAATGATGCTTACCTGTATAGAATGAGGGTTACCGGTATAGAATGAGGGTTACTGGTATAGAATGAGGGCTACTGGTATAGAATGAGGGTTAACGTAACGAATGAGGGTTACCGGTATAGAATGAGGGTTAACGTAACGAATGAGGGTTATCGGTATAGAATGAGGGTTACCGGTATAGAATGAGGGTTATCGGTATAGAATGAGGGTTACCGGTATAGAATGAGGGTTATCGGTATAGAATGACGGTTATCGGTATAGAATGAGGGTTATCGGTATAGAATGAAGGTTACTGGTAATGAATGAAGGTTACTGGTATAGAATGAGGGTTATCGGTATAGAATGAGGGTTACCGGTATAGAATGAGGGTTATCGGTATAGAATGAGGGTTACCGGTATAGAATGAGGGTTATCGGTATAGAATGAGGGTTACCGGTATAGAATGAGGGTTATCGGTATAGAATGATGCTTACCTGTATAGAATGAGGGTTACCGGTATAGAATGAGGGTTACCGGTATAGAATGAGGGCTACTGGTATAGAATGAGGGTTAACGTAACGAATGAGGGTTACCGGTATAGAATGAGGGTTATCGGTATGGAATGAGGGTTATCGGTATAGAATGAAGGTTACTGGTATAGAATGAGGGTTATCGGTATAGAATGAAGGTTATCGGTATAGAATGAGGGTTAACATAACGAATGAGGGTTACCGGTATAGAATGAGGGTTATCGGTATAGAATGAAGGTTACTGGTATAGAATGAGGGTTACCGGTAATGAATGAAGGTTACTGGTATAGAATGAGGGTTATCGGTATAGAATGAGGGTTATCGGTATAGAATGAGGGTTATCGGTATAGAATGAGGGTTATCGGTATAGAATGAGGGTTAACATAACGAATGAGGGTTACCGGTATAGAATGAGGGTTACTGGTATAGAATGAGGGTTAACGTAACGAATGAGGGTTACCGCTATAGAATGAGGGTTATCGGTATAGAATAAAGGTTACTGGTATAGAATGAGGGTTACCGGTAATGAATGAAGGTTACTGGTATAGAATGAGGGTTATCGGTATAGAATGAGGGTTATCGGTATAGAATGAAGGTTATCGGTATAGAATGAGGGTTACCGGTATAGAATGAGGGTTACCGGTATAGAATGAGGGTTATCGGTATAGAATGAAGGTTATCGGTATAGAATGAGGGTTACCGGTATAGAATGAGGGTTATCGGTATAGAATGAGGGTTACCGGTATAGAATGAGGGTTATCGGTATAGAATGATGCTTACCTGTATAGAATGAGGGTTACCGGTATAGAATGAGGGTTACCGGTATAGAATGAGGGCTACTGGTATAGAATGAGGGTTAACGTAACGAATGAGGGTTACCGGTATAGAATGAGGGTTAACGTAACGAATGAGGGTTATCGGTATAGAATGAGGGTTACCGGTATAGAATGAGGGTTATCGGTATAGAATGAGGGTTACCGGTATAGAATGAGGGTTATCGGTATAGAATGACGGTTATCGGTATAGAATGAGGGTTATCGGTATAGAATGAAGGTTACTGGTAATGAATGAAGGTTACTGGTATAGAATGAGGGTTATCGGTATAGAATGAGGGTTACCGGTATAGAATGAGGGTTATCGGTATAGAATGAAGGTTATCGGTATAGAATGAAGGCTACTGGTAATGAATGAAGGTTACTGGTATAGAATGAGGGTTATCGGTATAGAATGAGGGTTATCGGTATAGAATGAGGGTTACCGGTATAGAATGAGGGTTATCGGTATAGAATGAGGGTTATCGGTATAGAATGAGGGTTACCGGTAGTGAATGAAGGTTATCGGTATAGAATGAGGGTTACCGGTAATGAATGAAGGTTATCGGTATAGAATGAGGGTTACCGGTAATGAATGAAGGTTATCGGTATAGAATGAGGGTTACCGGTAATGAATGAAGGTTATCGGTATAGAATGAGGGTTATCGGTATAGAATGAGGGTTATCGGTATAGAATGAGGGTTATCGGTATAGAATGAGGGTTACCGGTATAGAATGAGGGTTATCGGTATAGAATGAAGGTTATCGGTATAGAATGAAGGTTACTGGTAATGAATGAAGGTTATCGGTATAGAATGAGGGTTATCGGTATAGAATGAGGGTTATCGGTATAGAATGAGGGTTACCGGTATAGAATGAGGGTTATCGGTATAGAATGAAGGTTATCGGTATAGAATGAAGGTTACTGGTAATGAATGAAGGTTATCGGTATAGAATGAGGGTTACCGGTAATGAATGAAGGTTATCGGTATAGAATGAGGGTTATCGGTATAGAATGAGGGTTATCGGTATAGAATGAGGGTTATCGGTATAGAATGAGGGTTACCGGTATAGAATGAGGGTTATCGGTATAGAATGAAGGTTATCGGTATAGAATGAAGGTTACTGGTAATGAATGAAGGTTACTGGTATAGAATGAGGGTTATCGGTATAGAATGAGGGTTATCGGTATAGAATGAGGGTTACCGGTATAGAATGAGGGTTATCGGTATAGAATGAGGGTTATCGGTATAGAATGAGGGTTACCGGTAGTGAATGAAGGTTATCGGTATAGAATGAGGGTTACCGGTAATGAATGAAGGTTATCGGTATAGAATGAGGGTTACCGGTAATGAATGAAGGTTATCGGTATAGAATGAGGGTTAACGGTATAGAATGAGGGTAACGGTATAGAATGAGGGTTACCGGTATAGAATGAGGGTTATCGGTATAGAATGAAGGTTATCGGTATAGAATGAAGGTTACTGGTAATGAATGAAGGTTACTGGTATAGAATGAGGGTTATCGGTATAGAATGAGGGTTATCGGTATAGAATGAGGGTTACCGGTATAGAATGAGGGTTATCGGTATAGAATGAGGGTTATCGGTATAGAATGAGGGTTACCGGTAGTGAATGAAGGTTATCGGTATAGAATGAGGGTTACCGGTAATGAATGAAGGTTATCGGTATAGAATGAGGGTTACCGGTAATGAATGAAGGTTATCGGTATAGAATGAGGGTTAACGGTATAGAATGAGGGTTAACGGTATAGAATGAGGGTTATCGGTATAGAATGAGTGTTACCGGTATAGAATGATGGTTAATGGTAGTGAATGAAGGTTACCGGTATAGAGTGAGGAGATTCCTTATACAGTCAAACCTCTAGTTTAGTTGGTAATCTGTCCGAAAGCAATCGGCTAAACTTGAAACCAATGAAACTGGAGGCAATTATTTCCATAGGAATCAATGTAAATCAAATTAATTCGTTCTAGACATTCCAAAAAACACCAAACCACATTTTTGTACCGCGTTTAGTAGCTTTTTCAGCGCAGCGCTAAATGCCGTACGACGCTCCCATTCATTTAAATGGGGCTGTTCACACTAGCATTTTCGGCCCTGCGTCGTCCATTGAAATGAATGGGCAGCGGTTTCAGCGCTGCTGAAAACACGACACAACTTGGTGCCGTGTTTTTGGCAGCGCTAAACGCCCTAGCTACACTACCTGAGAGAAAAAAAAAATCAATACTCACCTTGAGGCACCGTCGGTGTCCCGGGGGCCGCTCTCCGGAGCTCCGCGCAGGCTTGTCAAGCGGGCAGAGCATCTTGCTAGTGACGGTGAAAATCCCCCGCCTCCTGCAAGAGATTGCTCTGATTGGCTGAGTCAGCTGAGTGACAGCCCGCTCAGCCAATCACAGCCAGCGCTGGATGCTCCAATCACATCCACGAATGGCTGTGATTGGAGCAACCCATGAATGTCTGTGACGTCAGCAGCAAGGTCACATGAGCCGGTGGCCAAACTAGAAGCAAGTGACGGTGGTAGAGCCGAAATTCCGCGGTGAAGAATCGGAGAAACTGGAAACCCCTCACCAGTCAAGCCAGCCTCAAACCGACCGCGGCATTGTGATTGTGGCCTAGAGGACCCACATTCCCGGTGAGAAATGTAATAGCTTCCGTCTTACTCCACCCTCTCTGTTTTATGTTCCAGGCGATGAACCGATTCTGGTGGCCAAGTGAAAGTGTTCTAGTATCCCGCGGATCGTTACGCTCCACTGCTGTATTCACATTAGCGGCGTGCATTTCGTTTTTTTGTTCCATCATAGGAACAGAGGAACAGGGCGGCAGATACAACGTATTCGGAACGTCTTCGGCCCCTTTCACTTTTTTAGACATTTTGTTATGTTGTTGCTTTGTGCATTATTAAGAAGATCTCTGCGCCTTGCTCCATTCTGTTTTCCACCAACCCTGACCGGTCTCCCTGCCCCACTGATGATGCCGCCCCCACCAGCCTTCACTGTAGAGATAATATTGGGCAGAGGATGAGCGGTGGCTTGCATTTGCTGCATCGGGCTTAGTAAGTTTTTCCCCAGTGCACGGTGTGGTGGATCGCACCCTCTTCATGCATTCAGCACACTTCCGACTCCTCAGTTCACCTTCTGAAAAATCCTTACCCAGGACCAGGGGTAGATTTATACATCAATCTGGTGGCCCGGGGCGACAATGCCCCCTCCCAACAAGCCCTACCCACTTTTTAAGAGTGGCGCAGAAGGGAAAAAAGTCACAAGACTCTTGCGTGAGCAGTTCCTGCACAAAATTGATGTGCCTTTTACACAGCCGAATCCTGGCATCCTGCCTTCTGTTAATGTCCCCAATAACACTTAGAGTTGGGGCCAAAAGTTCAATCTTGGTTTCATCAGACCCGAGAATCTTATTTCTCAGTCTGAGAGTCTTCTAGGTGCTTTTCTACGGCTTTCATGTCTCTTACTGAGGCGGCTTCTTTCCGACTCCTCCGCCATAAAGCCCAGATTGGTGGAGGCTGCAGTCATGGTTGGCCTTCTGGAAGTTTCTTTCATCTGCAGACAGGACCAGCTAGGTTGACTATTGGGTTCTTGTTCACCTCTTGTACCAAGGCCCTTCTCCCCAATTACTTAGTTTGGGGGGTCGGCGGCTCTAGGAAGAGTTCTGGTTGTTCCAGACTTCTTCCGTTTAAGAATTACGGGGGCCATTTTGCTCCTGGGAATGTTCAGTGAAGCAGACATGTTTTGTAGCTTTTCCAGATCTGAGCCTCCACACAATCCCATCTCTGAGCTCTACAGGCAGCTCCTCATCGCTTGGTTTCGGCTCTGATATGCATTGTGAGTTGTGAGACCTTATATAGACAGGGGTGTGTCATTTATGTCCAATCAACTGGATTTACCCCAAGTGACTCCAATCAAGATGTAGAAACATCTCAAAGATGGTCAAGAGAACCGTGAGGCTCCCAGAGCTACAATTGTCGTACTGAAGGGTTGGAATACTTATGTCACGGCGAAATGATGAGGAAACACTTAGCACAAGGCCAAAACCTAACAAAATGCAACAGAACCAGATGGACCCCATTCACTATAATAGGCTCCACTCTGCTTCTGTCCTTCGGCATGGTCATGGATGGAATAGTATAGCATGCTGAGCTATTCTGTCCAGAATCTGTGGACAGACCTGCGTTGCAGTCCCAAATTGGAGCCTCTGACGCAGGTGTAAACAGAGCCTTATCACAGTGCTATGCAAATAAGTTCTTCCAGGAAAAAGAAAACTTTCTCTAGGATTATTGGAAGGCAACTTCCCTATAAGTTAATATCCGTCCTTCTAACCAGCCTTGCAACAACTAAGGACATACATAGGCTATATCAGACTCTTCTCCCTACGGAGACAGCTGTTTTGGGGTTCTTGCCCCTTGGTAATGCAGAGCAGGGTACTGGTTGGCCCGGGGACCAATAGGGTGGCTACTTTCCAATAGAGGCACTAGAGGACAGTTTTCCTTCTTCCTGGTAGGGGAGCTTATTTGCATATTTTTTACCCAGGGGAGCATTGCACAGCCTATACGTCTCTCTACGCCTACATGGCTCTCTCCATCTCAGAGTGCCAGTCGTTCATTATCCCCATCGTAAGTGATGGCATATCACCTGGACACGCTACCACTTTATGATCGGTAGGGGTCCAACCTCTGACGCCTCCACGGATCCTGAGAATGAAGTTTTCTCTGCAGCTGAGCCATTCATTTGAATAGGTGTGTGCTGCAGTGTCCTGCACATGGGAACCACTGTAAGCGGCTGCAGCGCTGTATTTGCAGGATCGGTGGGGACCCAGAGGTGGATCTCCACCAATCGTATAGTGCAGCACATCATATTGACATGCCATCATTCGACAAGATGGGAATAACCCTGTAAATATGGTACAGATCAGTATTTTAAATCAGGGGTCCCCAACTCCAGTCCTCAGCGCCCCCAACAGGTCATGTTTTCAGGATATCCTATGGTAAGAACCCCTGTGATGTCTGAGGCACCGGCAATAATTACATCACCTGTGCAATACTGAGGAAATCCTGAAAACATGACCTGTTGGCGGTCCCTGAGGGCTGGAGTTGGGGAACACTGTTTTAAATGAGCTGTGATGTGGAGCCATTGTACATCAAAGGGGCCGTCCGGCCGTGACAAGTGCATGTAAGCACTTCTGTATGGCCATTACTGAGCACTTGGTAACATACTGTGTACATTGTAAATCAGCCATACAGAAGTCATGTACTTAGCTGAAGGGTAAGTATTATTACTGGGGGCATTGGCGGGGGGGGGGCAGGTGGTGTCACTCTTACTACTGGGGGCAGTGTCAGTGTTCAGGTGGTGTCACTCTTACTACTGCCCCCAGTGATGTCACTATTACTACTGGGGGCAGTGTCCAGTGGCGGGTGGTATCACTATTACTGCTGGGGGCAGTGTAGGGGGGCAGGTGGTGTCACTATTCCTACTGGAGGCAGTGTCGAGTGGCGGGTGGTATCACTGTTACTACGGAGGCCAGTGTCGGGTGGCAGATGATGTCACTATTTCTACTCGAGGGAGAGTCGGGGGGTGGGTGGTGCCACTATTACTGCTGGGGCAACTATTGAAAAACACTATTACTGCTGGGGTTGCTTCTGGGAGGCACTATTGCAACTTGGGCTACTATTGGGGGGGGGGCAATGATGCTGTTGGGGCTACTATTGGTGGGGATGCTATTGGGGGGGCACTATTACTACTAGGGGCAGTGTTGAGCGGCGGGTGGTGTCACTATTACTACTGGGGGCAGTGTCAGGGGGCAGGTGATGTCACTATTACTACTGGGGGCAGTGTCGGGGGTGGGTGATGTCACTATTACTACTGGGGCAACTATTGGGGGTCAACATTACTGCTGGTGCAACTATTGGAGGACACTATTACTGCTGGGGTTGCTATTGGGGGGCACTATTGCTACTTGGACTACTATTGGGGGCACTGATGTTGTTGGGACTACTATTGGGGGCACTGTTGCTGCTTGGGCTACTATTGGGGGGGCAGTGATGCTGCTTGGGCTACTATCAGGGGGACACTGATGCTGCTGGGGCTACTACTGGGGGGCACTATTGGTGCTGGGGCTACTATTGGGGGGCACTATTGGTGCTGGGGCTACTATTGGGGGGCACTATTGGTGCTGGGGCTACTATTGAGAGGGCACTGTTGCTGCTGGAAATGCTATTAAGGGGGCACTGTTGCTGCTGGGGATGCTATTGGGGGGCACTATTGCTGCTGGGGATGCTATTGGGGGGGCACTGATGCTGCTGGGGATGCTATGGGGGGCACTATTACTGCTGGGGATGCTATTAGAGGGGCATTGATACTGCTGGGGCTACTATTGGGGGGCACTATTGCTGCTGGGGCTACTATTGGGGAGGCACTGTTACTGCTGGCGATGCTATTGGGGGGGCACTGTTGCTGCTGGGGCTACTATTAGGGGGCACTATTGCTGCTGGGGCTACTATTGGGAAGGCACTGTTACTGCTGGCGATGCTATTGGGGGGCACTGTTGCTGCTGGGGCTACTATTGGGGGGCACTATTGCTGCTGGGGCTACTATTGGGAAGGCACTGTTATAGCTGGCGATGCTATTGGGGGGCACTATTGCTGCTGGGGCTACTATTGGGAAGGCACTGTTACTGCTGGCGATGCTATTGGGGGGCACTGTTGCTGCTGGTGATGCTATTGGAGGGCACTGTTGCTGCTGGGGATGCTATCGGGGGGCACTGATGCTCCTGGGGATGCTATTGGGGGGGGCACTGCTGGGTGGGTGCGGTTTCAGGTGCGGTCGCAAATGTGGTACTAAAGTTGAATAGTTAACATTGCTATGATTGGGCAGCGCTGCTAACACTGCCCATTCTTAGAAATGTTGATCATTCAGTTCAATGGAGATTGGTGGGGCCAGGAGATACTGAGGTTTAGTTCAATGGAGGTGGGCGGACCGTGGGCGGGGCCAGGAGATACTGAGGTTTAGTTCAATGGAGGTGGGCGGACCGTGGGCGGGGCCAGGAGATACTGAGGTTTAGTTCAATTGAGCTGGGCGTGACCTGGGGCAGGAGCTGGGCGGGGCCAGGAGACACTGCTTTTCAGTTCAGTGTGTCCTGCCATCATTGGGAGCATGCTGTAGTGAAGTAAGGGGTAAAGTCCTGGATGGTGTGTATATATCATGGAGATTACTAAACTCCAGGATATAACTCCGGAGTTTGCATGAGACAGGGGCTGTCCGGGTCACACGCATATTCCAGTCCAGGAAGTACCTGAAACTGGAACACAGCTGAAACATCATTGCACAAGGAGCAGGAAAAGCTCAGTAAGAGAGATTGTGGCAGAGTGTGTGCAGCCGGACCAGAGAGAGGACAGACTGTGTGCAGAGTCCCAGGAAAGCTGGGTGAAGAGAACCTGGAGAGCTGAGGGAAGCAAAAAAAAAATGTCACCCTGCGAGACTGGACAACCCCTTTAAGGAATTACATTATAAGGGGTTCACCAATATATTATAATTAGAATATAGTGTTTAACCCCGTAATGCCATGGGATGTAGGTTTATACCCTGCATGCCTGGTAATTAACACAACAATGTAATTTTACCTCCTGTGGATGGCCTCAAAAGTAAGCCTGCTTCATCCTGCAAAGAAAGCTGTCCGTAACTGACAGCCGGCCTTCTGCAGCAATAGCGGGGATCGGTGAGAACATGGATCCCCACTATTAACCTTTTACAAGCCGTAAGCAATATAGGGAGCGTGCTCCCTTTGTGACGTCATCGGCACTCCACTATGTAATTGTGGAGGTCCGATGGGCTGCCAAGGCGACCGGACAATGGTGTACAGGCCTGCCCTAGCCTGTGATCACTAATGTACGTGAAAGTACTGCAATGCATTATTATAGCAATCATAGATTTCCTGGTTAAAATTCCCTAGAGGGACATAAAAAAAAAGGCTGCTTTCACACGGCCGAGAAAAATCGCATGAGATTTGTGCATTGCGAGACACACAAATCTCGCATGACTATGAACCCCCCAAAAATCGCGGCATGTTCTAGGCTTGGGCGCTCCCTTGGAATGCCTCACACGTTGTTTCAAATGGGGCTGGAAAAACATCCCATGGCATGCGGGGTTCGCGCAAGTGCTATGTGATGTTTCCCATTGAAAACCATGGGAAACACTTGCCGATCCCCTAAAGTGAAGCAAGACGTTTTTGTGTAAAAAGGATAAGGCATAAACATACAGCTAATTAATACATTTGAGAACCTCGTTGTTAGAAGTGGAAAGAAAGAACAAAGACAAAATAATTCAGAAGGAAAGTAGAGGAGCAAGAGACCCCGATCACAAACTAACATGTTTGTACACAAATACCCAGAGCATGGGAAACAAACAAGGGGAACTGGAGCTCCGAACACAGGAAGAGAAATATGATGTCATCGGCATCACAAAAACTTGGTGGGATGATACACATGATTGGATACAAGGCTTGAAGGATACAATGTATCTATAAGAAACAGACCTAATAAAAGGGGAGGAGGTGTTGTGTTGTATGTTAGGAGAACCTTCATCTCCACCGAGATTCAAGCTTCACAGCTGGGAGGTCTGTAGACACTGTTTGGGTAAGAATACAAGGAGAGAACAACAGAAAGGACACCATTGTAGGCATTTACTATAGGCCGCCGGGACAAGCAGAAGATATGGAGGAACTCTTTCTACATCAGATGGCCAAGCTCTCAAAGAAGCCCAACATAGTGATCATGGGAGATTTTACCGATCCAGGCATTTGTTGGGAATCTCTCAGGTAAAAGTAATGGATCCAACAGATTCTTATCCGCTCTTGCTGACAACTTTATCTTCCAGAAGGCAGAAGAGAAAACAAGGGGATCTGCTGTCTTGGACCTAATTGTCACCAACAGGGAGGGAATGGTTGAGGAAGTATGGGTGGCCAGGACCTTAGGAGGCAGTGATCATGATATCCTTGGATGGTGGATAACAAGGGGAGGAAGACCTGAGAAGACTCAGACCTCAAGGTTGGATTTCAGAAAGGCAGATTTTAATGAACTCAGAAAGAGGAGGAATCCAATGGCTGGATGTTCTTAAGGACAGAAATGTCCAAGAAGGTTGGGAAATATTGTGGAATGAGATTCTCAGAGCACAATCGTTACCAATCCCTAAAAGAAGGAAGAATGGGAAGCATTTAAAGAGACCCGGATGGATGAACACAGAACTTGTACACATGTTACAGAGGAAGAAAAATATGTTTATCAAATGGAAAGAGGGGGAATATCTAATGAAGGATGTCCAGTTCTGGGCACCCCACTTTAAAAAAGACATAGACAAACTGGCCGTAAATCATAATGTCTTAAGACGTCAGACAGTGGATTGGAAAGGGTTAATAGCTGCCTACAAATATCTGAAGGGCTGTTACAGTGCAGAGGGATCAGCCCTATTCTCATCTGCAAAAGGAAAGACTAGAAGCAATGGGATGAAACTGAAAGGGAGGAGACACAGATTAGATATTAGACAGTGGGGGATCAATGAGTGGAACAGGTTGCCACGGGAGGTGGGGAGTTCTCCTGCAATGGAAGTGTTCAGTGGCCGGACGGACATCTGTCTGGGATGATTTAGTGATCCTGCACTGAGCAGGGGGTTGGACCCGATGACCCTGGAGGTCCCTTCCAACTCTACCATTCTAGGATTCTATGAACTTAGCCTAACGAACAAACTTTTTTTTTTTTTTACAAACTTTCACCTTCATATAAAAAGAAACACAAATTAGAAAAATAAATATTTGGCTTCAACGTATACGTAATGAGCTGTATAATAAAGGAATTGAACACACTATTTATTCTGCATGGCAAAAAAAAGGAACAAAAAACTGAGCCAAAATACATATTTATATATTTCACTTCCCAGAACACTCTTTAAGGCCTCTTGCACACGGGCGGGTCGGACCCCGCATGCAGAATTCTCGCAGCTTACCTCTTTGCCGGTCTTCTCCTTTGCTGCGAATGTGCCAGCCTGAGCGCTGGCGCACATGCGCGGTACAGAGGACACCGCGCCGTTGCTATGGCTGTGATCATTGCAGAATGGCTGTGGGACAGACGGCTTCCAATGACTTGAATGGAGGCCAGGCGTGCGTAGCCCGCACAAAATCACAGCATGCTACGATTTCTCCCCCGCGAGTGGAAATCACAATCAATTTCCACCCGTGGGCAGGAAATCACGTATTCTCATAATATACATGCTATGGGGGGGATTTGCTGCAGAATCCGGAGGCAGAATCCCACTCCAGATTTTGCAGTGCAAATCCGCCCGTGTGCAGGAGGCCTAAAAGTCACCAAAAAAGCCATATGCACCCCAAGATGGTAACAATAAAAACTACAGCTAATCACGCAAAAAATAAACCCTCACAGAGCTCCATAATGGGAAAGTATAAAAAATGATGGGTCTTCAAATGCGCAAAAGTGGAAAAGTGCAAAAAAAAATATATAATTTTGGTATTGCTGTGATTGTACCAACACGCCGAAGAAAATGTATCCCGTTATTTATGCTGCATTATTAACGCTGTAAAAAAAAAAAAGGACAAAATTGATGGTTTCTCTCCAGACCCTCAAAAAAATTCATAAATATCTTATAATAGATGACATGTGCTGTAGGAGTGCAGTACACAGAAGGACCTGTAGGGGGCTGCAGACAGGCATTCTGGTGCCTGAGATGAGTGACAGGAGCTGCATCAAGAACTAGAAGCCTGAAGTCCGGTCTGGGCCCGTCACATGTCTGACAGAGGCGGGCGCCCTCTAGATGCCCTGGGTGGGGGATGGTTACGGAGACCCTGTGGGTTGTGGAACCCGAGTCTGTGTGTGTTTCAAGTGATTGTTGTGATGTGGAATAAAAGCTGGTAGAAGCCAGAGACTTTTCAAATGACCGATTCTCTGCAGACTTTATGCACATGGTGCCCATTACTGCAGAAAGGCAGACGGCGATCTGAATAGCGAGTACCAGCAGGTTGCCCCGGTACCCAGCATGCATGCTGTGCTTTACTAGGACTAGTGAAGGAAGGCAGTATTACTTTATAGGTTCACCCTGCCGACCGGACAACCCCTTTAAGGAGAGAGAATGATTTACACCCGGCCCCCCCCTAATATCTGATGGTTGGGGTTCTGACCAGGTGGATAAAGGCCCTGCTGTTTGTTCCCCCAGCGTGATGCTTCAGTCCTCTGGGGGCGTATTCACACGGCTGATAACCCCACATCAGTTCCATCCACCTTGTACGGGTGCAGAGCCGTCCATTTGAATGGTTTCATGCACACCGGCGGTTTTTCCCTTGGACCGATACTCTGCATGTCCAGTTCTTGTGTATCTCACATGGGGATCTGTATGGTGCGGTGTCCGACACACGGATGGCGTGTCTGTGCTGTGCATTACCAGCGGTGCTCCAGAATCTGGGGTACAACAGGCATCGCCTGGGTAAACTACCCCCTCCATGGGACTTTTGTTAAGACGTTTCAGTCCAGTGAATGAAGTCCGTGTTTTTGTGCATTGACCCGGGATGGAGATGGATGGCAGGGAACCCCGTCTGTTGTCATGAATATATACCCATGGAGCTGCTGGCATTATACAGGGTGCAGCCAAGAAGCCGATCCAGCGCTGGATCTATATACCTGAGATAACAATACCGTACATGACTAGCATGTCATGGATGTGCTACATGATGGTGCGGAGCAACTGGATGACTTCCTGCATGATCTGCCCCCTATCATAGCAGGAGCAGACCTCTTACAGTACTCCTTCCTCACTTCAGTCCTAGCAGCGGTCCTACCGGGACTGGCGAGAGCCGCTGGAAGCTTCCCACAGGCTACTCTTCAGCTGTGCAGTTGGGTTTTACTCTCTCTTAGGGTGCATTCACATGAGAGCGCGTCGCGGGTGGGACTTGCATTGCAAAGAGGCCACAACACAAAACTGAAACCCAAGTTCCCGGGCCCCATGGGGCCAATGCTCCGTACCATCATGTAGCGCATCCATGCCTTCCTATTCAAGAACCCTCAATAGAGAACACCAGTATTGGGATATAGGGCTGGATGGGGCTTTTCGTCTGCACCCTGTATACATTAGTGACAGGCCCAAAGCTTTAGACTACTGCCTGTTCTTCATCACAGCACTTCTGTTCTCCATTAACCCTTCTGACACGGTGTAGACTTACATCACCATCCCCATCAACGTGCACAAGTATAGGGATGTGAGCTCTGATGCGGACGGCTCTCTAAACACACGAGGATGTATTAGGACAGAGTACGGCCACCGAGGGTTTGCATGGGAACCCTGACATCTTCTATGGTCAGCACTTTTGGCTCTTTTTTTGCCACCCCACCAGTTTTTCATGCTTTTTTCCGGAGTCTTTTGCTCTCAGATGGACACACGCAGCAGGCGACTTCATGGAACAACAGCAGGAACCTCTTTTTAATTCATTTAGACATGAAGGTATTTCAACTAACAAATAAACATTGCCACCAAACTGTGTAGAAGTGAACGTGTTGGGAACCTGATGGGGGAGGGGCAGATCCTTTATATGGGATCCTTTGGCTCGCTGAACCGTTTTCTCTTCGGGACAGAAGGTTCATCTTGACTGCAGGAAAACTCCAAAGCCTGAGTCTGCAAGAGAGAGAAGGAATCCGTTACCATTGTGTGCCGGCCATCGTCTACACACTGCGGGGACGTACACACAACTAGTCCGGGAGGCTTCCCTATTAGTCACTGCCAGATAATGGCTGTCATGTAGGTATATCTGTACCAATCACAGTACTGGATGCCAATGTCAGACATCTTCTACAGCCAGTATTTTACAGCTCAGGCTTTGTACACTGTTGACAAAAGTATTGGGACCCCCCCACCAACCCTGTGCTGTCAGGTGAAGGGGATCTGCAATTCAGATGTGTCATTGGGTATAAAGGAGAGGATCCCACATCATATCAGATGCCCCCAGGGGTAGAGCTGACAACGGGGTCTAGTGGGGGGATGTCACCAGGTGCAGAGCTGACAACGGGGTCTGGTGGGGGGATGTCACCAGGTGTAGAGCTGACAACGGGGTCTGGTGGGGGGATGTCACCAGGTGTAGAGCTGTCCATGGGGTCTGATGAGGAGGATGTCACCAGGTGTAGAGCCGACAACGGGGTCTGGCGGGGGGATGTCACCAGGTGTAGAGGTGACAACGGGGTCTGGTGGATGGATGTCATCAGGTGTAGAGCTGACAACGGGGTCTGGTGGGGGGATGTCATCAGGTGTAGAGCTGACAATGGGGTCTGGTGGGGGAATGTCATCAGGTGTAGAGCTGACAACGGGGTCTGGTGGGGGATGTCACCAGGTGTAGAGCTGACAACGGGGTCTGGTGAGGGATGTCACCAGGTGGAGAGCTGACAACGGGGTCTGGTGGGGGAATGTCATCAGGTGTAGAGCTGACAACGGGGTCTGGTGGGGGGATGTCATCAGGTGTAGAGCTGACAACGGGGTCTGGTGGGGGGATGTCACCAGGTGTAGAGCTGACAACGGGGTCTGGTGGGGGGATGTCACCAGGTGTAGAGCTGACAACGGGGTCTGGTGGGGGGATGTCATCAGGTATAGAGCTGACAACGGGGTCTGGTGGGGGGATGTCACCAGGTGTAGAGCTGACAACGGGGTCTGGTGGGGGATGTCATCAGGTGTAGAGCTGACAACGGGGTCTGGTGGTGGGATGTCACCAGGGGTAGAGCTGACAACGGGGTCTGGTGGGGGGATGTCACCAGGTGTAGAGCTGACAACGGGGTCTGGTGGGGGAATGTCATCAGGTGTAGAGCTGACAACGAGGTCTGGTGGTGGGATGCGTCTGGTGGGGGGATGTCACCAGGTGTAGAGCTGACAACGGGGTCTGGTGGGGGGATGTCACCAGGTGTAGAGCTGACAACGGGGTCTGGTGGTGTGATGTCACCAGGTGTAGAGCTGACAACGGGGTCTGGTGGGGGGATGTCATCAGGTGTAGAGCTGACAATGGGGTCTGGTGGGGGAATGTCATCAGGTGTAGAGCTGACAACGGGGTCTGGTGGGGGATGTCACCAGGTGTAGAGCTGACAACGGGGTCTGGTGAGGGATGTCACCAGGTGGAGAGCTGACAACGGGGTCTGGTGGGGGATGTCACCAGGTGTAGAGCTGACAACGGGGTCTGGTGGGGGGATGTCACCAGGTGTAGAGCTGACAACGGGGTCTGGTGGGGGGATGTCACCAGGTGTAGAGCTGACAACGGGGTCTGGTGGGGGGATGTCACCAGGTGTAGAGCTGACAACGAGGTCTGGTGGTGGGATGCGTCTGGTGGGGGGATGTCACCAGGTGTAGAGCTGACAACGGGGTCTGGTGGGGGGATGTCACCAGGTATAGCGCTAACAACGGGGTCTGGTGGGGGGATGCGTCTGGTGGGGGGCATCGCCTACTCTGTGGCAATACTTTGGTACAGCTCCGTTTCTTCCCCAACATGTCCTATCTTTGGGTGTTCCCTCGGAGCGCCTCATCCATTGTTTTCAATGGAACTAGGACAGCATCGCACAGCCTGCATGGTGCACACAAGTGCGATGTGATGCGAGGTTTACCCATTGAAAACAATGGTAAACACACCGTGCTCCTCCGCCGTGGCTAGAAGCATGCTGCCATGGCCCAAATGCTTCTAGAAGATGTCAATGCAGCGTCTCAAGCTTTTATGTAAAAACTTCTAATAAAGGAACAAGACTTTCTGCACTACACTCCTGGCTATATCACTGATAGTAAAGCCTTCAGCTGGTCAAACCCGCAGTAAGCCAGACCCCGGCAGAAGCCCCCACCAGCAGCAGCGCAGCTCTCTGGAAGCCCATCAGCAGACTGCGGGGCTCATCCCTCCTTCTTTTCCGTAATATAGCAGTTAAATTCTGCAGCTGATTCGCAATTAAAGGCGCGGCCAGATCTGCACATTTCGGAGTGGCTTCAGTCCCTGCGGACGCTCTGCCCGCAGTGACTTCACTGCATGTGAGGGAGGCCTAAGGCTGCTATTACAGGAGCGCTGGCGGCTTCCTGACAACTGTCTGAAACTACAAGCACAGATGCAGCCTGGCAATTAGTACTATTACGTGAGCGTGAACGGCGTCCATGTCATAGCAGTCGAAGAGTTAAATAAAGCAGAATCTAATGATAGAGATGGCAGCCGTCCAGAAGGAGTTAACGAGTTGTAAGAAATGCTTAGAGTTGTTTCTATGTAGCGCCTTGTTTCTACACGCAGTTCTCCATTAAGGCGTCAATAGCTGAAAACAAAGTAGTCGTTTCACATAACCGCATTACGGGCCAAAACCAACATAAATAGGTGAAAGGGATGCAATCCGTCCACAGGAACCTCATGTGTTTGTCTCCATAGCTCCACAACGTGTCCATACAGATCAGTCCTCACCACCGGCAGACAGGCCATGGGCGGAGGATATCCTATAGAGCGACTGTGCTAGTATGGAAATCCTGAAGACCTGAGCTGCGGGGGGGCGAGAGGAAGCGCCGATAGAGACCTTCAGCATTAAGGATATGCCGTGTCTGATATGTGCTGGAGTGGTGT
Source organism: Eleutherodactylus coqui (assembly GCF_035609145.1). NCBI lineage: Eukaryota > Metazoa > Chordata > Amphibia > Anura > Eleutherodactylidae > Eleutherodactylus > Eleutherodactylus coqui. The sequence continues at coordinate 245,111,979 of NC_089842.1, read as the reverse complement.
CTGACCTCTGTGACCTTACTTGTCAGCTACAGGAACAGCCTTAGGGCTTATTCACATGAGCGGATATCAGACGCCGGCCGCTATACACACAGATCACACAGGCGTATTCCCGCGGCGTAAAAGCACCCGGCTGGCCAATATAGCGCCGGAGCCTTTTACGCTGGGCAGGAAGGACAGTCCTGGAATTATCTCTCTGCCCAGAATATGTCGGCCGATGCATAGACTCCTATAGGAGCCAATGACAGCGGCGGGAGAAGGGAGGTATGGGGGCTGTTTGCAATGGCAGGAGAAGAGATGTAGGCGGAGCTAAGCTCTGCCCCTCCCATTGCTGGCTGCAGACAAGGGGTGACAGCTTAGCTTCCCCCTCCTATTACAAACAGCCAGAGGGGAGGAAAGGGGGAGACAGCTAAGCTAAGCTGTCTCTCCCCACCAAATGGCATTGCGGCCTCGGCGTATATGCACTGGGCCTGGGCCGTCTCAACGAGATTAGCGCACCCGTTCATGCATTTTTACGGCGCTGGCGGGCACACGTAAAAACGCCTACGACCGTGTGAAGGGCGCGTTAGGCTAACTTCACATGGCGAGTGCAATACTGAGCCATGAATCCCCCCCAATATCGCGCTGGCCAACATGTGAGCTCCCTGCGGATGCGAGGCATCTCTATGTTCTCAGTGGGAGACCTTGCATTGCGTGTGCCTAGCATGTGGTGCCATGCTGCCGCTGTGATGCGAGGGCACTAAGATAGGGCATGGCGCAATGTGTTTCCCGCATCGCAGTGCCATCGCTCATGTATGACCCTATTCAAGAGTGGGCTTCATATCCTAACCCACAATACTTGTGTGAAGCCGGCCTTGCAGGCCTTGCTCTGGCATCTCCATCGTATCCCAGGGACAGTGCAGTACCCGGCATTGCGGTTGTGCCTGGTATTCCAGCTCAGTCGTTTCACTTGGGGCTGAGCTGCTTAAAGACCATGTGACAGATTACTGTGATGGCACATGCCAGAGAAAAGGCCTTTCCAACAGTTGATGGCTGGGAGTCGGCCCCCCACAACAGGTCATCAGTATGTAGGCCAAGGGTAACCCTTGTTAGAGCTTCTCATCCCCATGTAATATCGCAGTTATATGACGTCACCTGACGGGTTATGATGGCGCTCACCTCCCTCTTGGGCTGCTGCCTTTTCTTGGCCCCTCTGGACGTCTTGCTCAGGTGTTTCTCAGTAATCGCTGCAGGTTTCTAGAAGTACAATAAATGAGTTACCTCCTGCTCGCTGCACTAACGGTGGAATCACATCCCCTGCGGGTTACAAAGCCGCCATTCCCATGAATAGAACCGATGGTTTGAATGGGTTCATTCATATTTGCGTATTTTGGTTGCGTCCCATCTCTGTGCCGTAATACTGTATTAGCGCGGCCGCGCACAGCTGTATTTGCGCACGCAGTATGCGGCGTATAGAACCCATTGACTTCAATGGCCTCAGGCTCACGGTTCTTTATTGAGCACGCATTTCACCTGCGCAAAAAACAACAACAACAACAACAACAACATGCTCTATTTTTGCGCACATTAAAGGTCCCCATAGGAGTGCACAAAACACTGTGCATACCCGCAAACAGCGGCGCCTCGCATGGCTAATTAGCCTTAGGGTGGGGGTGATTCCCCCGCCTGTGTGACCGAGCAGTGACTGCGCAATTCTGCTCAGTATTTATGCAGGCACTCCTACTCTGCACATTTACGTATGCCGTGTGCGGTTCCCCTTAAGTATATGGAGCGTGCAAAAACGCTGCACAAAAACGCATGCAATCGCATATATGTGCTGCAGCGTATTCACACAACCTGAAACCTGCGATACGCCCGTGTGAATGGATCCTGACAGACGCAGGAATGTCCCCGCAGACTAATGCTGCCCGTGTGAAAGCGCCCTCTAAGGGAGGAGAACATGGATTGTCCGGGCTTTGTCTTCCAGGCTCCCATATGGGGAAGTAGCCATTGCACAGCCCTATGTAATAAAACACATAGCAGCCGCAGAGATACGCACTTCCATGTCAGCCGCTCCCAACCAGCCACAACTGCAATGTAGCCCAGTCCTGGTGAAAAGTGTGGAGCAGCGGTGGAGCTATTAGTACTGGGTCACTTCTGCCTAATGGTCAGCGGAGGTTTAGCGGTTGGACCCCGCTGATCGTGAAGCTATAAACTATAACGCTACAACACTTGGGGTGGGGAGGGGCTGCAGAAGGAGGTGAGCAGAACAGGTACTTACTGCATCTGATGACATGAAGCACTCTGCTGCCACCTGCTGGACACTACTGATTACAGCAGTTTGCTTGGAGAAATTCTCCCTTTTTCCAGCAGCCTCCATATACATCCCCAGACGGCTTTAACCCTTTAGTGACCGGCCCACTTTGTACTTTGATTAGCTAGCAGTTTTCTTCATGCTTTACATTGTTGCACTGCAGGAGACCTAACTGGAGGGCTGCTCTTTGCGGGACGGGTTGTACTTCTAGTTGGATCGCTTTGGGACACGTAGTGTATAACTTTGTATTTAGTTTTAGGAGCGGGTGGTGGGGAACGGAATTCAAGCCTCAGACATCCCACCGTTGTTTTTACCGTAAAGTAACCTGATGACGTGATTCTCTGGACCAGCGTGACAAGACCCCGGGGATTCCCATATCTGAATCACCAGACCTGTATAGGAGGCCTTTCACACGGATTGCAGTTAGGACGCACCCAGATCCGCAGAATTCATGTCCAGATCTGCAGGTAACCTGTGGATTTGGGTGAGGAGTTTAGCGCGTCTTGCGGTGCGTCCTGCGTGCCGATTCTGGCTTGTATGGAAGGTCTACATGTGCAGAATCTCTACATACGTCTGCGGTCACACAGGGCGGAAATCCCGCGAATGATAGCAGCCAGACCGCACGGACATTCTGTGAGATTTCCATGGCAGAAAGGCAGCTTTAAAAACCCATGCCATCCGCTGCGGCATCGCCGCCTGTACTCCGCTACAGCCATCTCTCCCCATAAACAGGAGCCAGCCCACAGCGGAAACGGCGATAAGGTTGACATGCCACAGATTTGAATACCACGCCAGCTTCATCGCGGCTTGGCCGCAGCAGACTGTGCGCAGCGTGTGGAGGAGATTTTTGCAAATCGTGTCCACTTTGCTGCTTAGGCTCGGGTTTAAGATTGCCAAGGGAATTCCCGTGCCCCATGTGAACCCTAAATGTGCAGCTTAACCCCTTCATCACCAAGGCCTCTGATGCAGATCAATTCATTCTAAGGGCGCCCACCCACTGGCGTTTTCTTTCCCTGCGAAATTCGCAGCATTTTTTTCGATGCAGGGGTCTATGGGACTTGTAATGTTAAAATCGCGATCGCGCAAAATCGCAATTTACCGCGCAATCGCGATTTTGCGCGATCGGGATTTTAACATTACAAGTCCCATAGACCCCTGCAGAGAAAAAAATGCTGCGAATTTCGCAGGGAAAAAAAACGCCAGTGGGTGGGCACCCTAATGGTTAATATTCATTTGATGTTATATTTCGGGCACAGGGCTGGGACCTTTAAAGGGGTTGTCCCGCGCCGAAAGGGTTTTTTTTTTTTTTCAACCCCCCCCCGCCCGTTCGGTGCGAGACAACCCCGATGCAGGGACTTAAAAAAAAAAACAGCACAGCGCTTACCTGAATCCCCGCGCTCCGGTGACTTCTATACTTACCGGTGAAGATGGCCGCCGAGATCTTCTTCCTCCGTGGACCGCAGCTCTTCTGTGCGGTCCATTGCCGATTCCAGCCTCCTGATTGGCTGGAATCGGCACGTGACGGGGCGGAGCTACACGGAGCCTGCATTCTGCACGAGCGGCTCCATAGAAGACAGGATAAGACCCGGACTGCGCAAGCGCGGCTAATTTGGCCATCGGAGGGCGAAAATTAGTCCGAAACCATGGAGACGAGGACGCTAGCAACGGAGCAGGTAAGTATAAAACTTTTTATAACTTCTGTATGGCTCATAATTAATGCACAATGTACATTACAAAGTGCATTATTATGGCCATACAGAAGTGTATAACCCCACTTGCTGCCGCGGGACAACCCCTTTAACTTTATGCTTCATATAGAGAAATGTCTTCAGAAATGGTAAAAATTTCTAATTTTCTTCATTTTTCTATTTCTAATTTAGTGTAATAAAATGAAGAACAACCAATTTCTGAATCTTCCCTTCCGGCGGGTCACAATGCCAAACATGCAGAAGATTGTGGTGAGGATGGTGCTTATCACCACCCGCTCAGTAATGATCACTCATCTACACGTTCTTCTGTACATGTGCATCATGGCCGTACCAAATAAACCACGGCGCTTCAGAAGAGACATCAACCAACAAACAGAAAGGAGGTGGATGGAAGGTAGTAAGACATCCCTGCAGTCCAGCTCCAGTAAGGCTTCCATGCAGCGCAGCGGCTCAGGCGTTTACCATAGAGGAAAACTATTTGCAATCCACCGGGAACACAGCGGTCACCGGACATCCGGGCGTTCCATGCGGGGTGACGTTTAACCACCTACAGGCATTGTAGGGGACACAGCGGTCGCCGGACATCCGGGCGTTCCATGCGGGGTGACGTTTAACCACCTACAGGCATTGTAGGGGACACAGCGGTCGCCGGACATCCGGGCGTTCCATGCGGGGTGATGTTTAACCACCTACAGGCATTGTAGGGGACACAGCGGTCGCCGGACATCCGGGCGTTCCATGCGGGGTGACGTTTAACCACCTACAGGCATTGTAGGGGACACAGCGGTCGCCGGACATCCAGGCGTTCCATGCGGGGTGACGTTTAACCACCTACAGGCATTGTAGGGGACACAGCGGTCGCCGGACATCCGGGCGTTCCATGCGGGGTGACGTTTAACCACCTACAGGCATTGTAGGGGACACAGCGGTCGCCGGACATCCGGGCGTTCCATGCGGGGTGATGTTTAACCACCTACAGGCATTGTAGGGGACACAGCGGTCGCCGGACATCCGGGCGTTCCATGCGGGGTGACGTTTAACCACCTACAGGCATTGTAGGGGACACAGCGGTCGCCGGACATCCGGGCGTTCCATGCGGGGTGACGTTTAACCACCTACAGGCATTGTAGGGGACACAGCGGTCGCCGGACATCCGGGCGTTCCATGCGGGGTGACGTTTAACCACCTACAGGCATTGTAGGGGACATAGCGGTCGCCGGACATCCGGGCGTTCCATGCGGGGTGACGTTTAACCACCTACAGGCATTGTAGGGGACACAGCGGTCGCCGGACATCCGGGCGTTCCATGCGGGGTGACGTTTAACCACCTACAGGCATTGTAGGGGACACAGCGGTCGCCGGACATCCGGGCGGTTCCATGCGGGGTGACGTTTAACCACCTACAGGCATTGTAGGGGACACAGCGGTCGCCGGACATCCGGGCGTTCCATGCGGGGTGACGTTTAACCACCTACAGGCATTGTAGGGGACACAGCGGTCGCCGGACATCCGGGCGTTCCATGCGGGGTGACGTTTAACCACCTACAGGCATTGTAGGGAACACAGCGGTCGCCGGACATCCGGGCGTTCCATGCGGGGTGACGTTTAACCACCTACAGGCATTGTAGGGGACACAGCGGTCGCCGGACATCCGGGCGTTCCATGCGGGGTGACGTTTAACCACCTACAGGCATTGTAGGGGACACAGCGGTCGCCGGACATCCGGGCGTTCCATGCGGGGTGACGTTTAACCACCTACAGGCATTGTAGGGAACACAGCGGTCACCGGACATCCGGGCGTTCCATGCGGGGTGACGTTTAACCACCTACAGGCATTGTAGGGGACACAGCGGTCGCCGGACATCCGGGCGTTCCATGCGGGGTGACGTTTAACCACCTACAGGCATTGTAGGGGACACAGCGGTCGCCGGACATCCAGGCGTTCCATGCGGGGTGACGTTTAACCACCTACAGGCATTGTAGGGGACACAGCGGTCGCCGGACATCCGGGCGTTCCATGCGGGGTGACGTTTAACCACCTACAGGCATTGTAGGGGACACAGCGGTCGCCGGACATCCGGGCGTTCCATGCGGGGTGACGTTTAACCACCTACAGGCATTGTAGGGGACACAGCGGTTGCCGGACATCCGGGCGTTCCATGCGGGGTGACGTTTAACCACCTACAGGCATTGTAGGGGACATTCTCCATAAACATCTGGTTCATCACGATGACAGTTTGTTATATTGGGAATGTTGGAGCTTTTCCAGTGTCCCAACGTGACCAGATCTGATAATGCCAATATTTCCCATCCCGATATTCGAAGTTCCGATGGAATAATATGTGAGCCGATATAGTACTGGAGACTCCGTGACCAACCAAAGAGGGATTGGTATAGTGAAGTAGATGGAGCAGAGCTCCCCTGGCCACAAGCCCTCCAGCCATCAGTTTGGCCAAGTGCACTGGTGTGTAATACCAAGGCCATGTAGCATTCTTTATGGTTTCCACATGTCACCTACATACGAGGGCTTTATGTGTCAAATGTATAGCTTGTCTTCACTCTTTATCACTCAATTCTCGTGTCGGCTCCTCCCGTTCCCCCAGTGGGTTCATTTTTAGGGATTTTGTGTGATCATGTAGTTTCCCTTAGAAAATATCTTAAATATGTTCAGAGTGTTAAGGCAGCAGAAATGCAGCCTTAAGCTCTCAACCTGAAGGTTGCAGGTTCAATCGCCGAATGGTTCAGGTAGCCGGCTGAAGGTTGACTCAGCCTTCCATCCTTCCAAGGTCGGTAAAATGAGCCCCCAGCTTGCTGGGGGGTAAAAGATGATTGGGTAAGCCAATCACCCTGCAAAAACAGTCTGCCATGAAAACATCACAATGTGCTTGCACCAGGGGACTTTACCTTTACCTACCTCCTATCTCCATGCAATGAGCGTGTAGCACATCCAGGACCAAGGGTATGTGGTCCCTCAGGAGGACGCCCAAGGTTTCGCATGACCATAGAACGGTTTCCAGGATGTGGGTCATCGGGGAAAGGCAGGAGGGCAGAGGTAAAATTTACAAGGCGTTACAAGTAAGGATTTAGTTGAGATTGGACATGTAAATGATTCTCTATCTATATGGACCCCGTGTCTCTGACCTCCAAGTGGCAGCTTGGGAGAAATGTGTAGACATATAATAATCTAAGCCGTCCAGCGAGACCCGAACATCCTGCGCTAGCTATGCTTGTGCTCAAAGTGGGATATAGTCCGGCTCGTGGCGGTATAGATACGTCTTGTAGCTGGGGAAGAGAGAAGTAACTAGTAATTTTGGCAGATATCTCCTCTGCCCACCCAGGATACCGTGAATTCAGTTAGTTGTTGAGGTTCGCCCTGCAATGCCTTTATTGTAGGTCTACAATGACATCGGTGAGGATTCTTATGTAAGGCGGTTATGGTTGTGCCAGATATGTAATGCCCTCATGTTACCAATCAAAGGATATTTATTTTGTAAATGGAGTAATAAGTCCCTGGGGATATTAATTGGAGAGATCCGTCCAATCACTTATTGAGGATATAGGGTCGGTTAATGTCAAGCTGATGACACCTCCATATAAATGAGCGCGGGGACACCTTCAAGCAGAATATGGTCTCTCAGAGCTGATGGTTCCAATGACGGTATACAGATGAGTGGAGACAGTGGGCATCCCTGTCTGGTGCCGCTTGTGATGCGAAGTTCATCTGATGCCCTGTTTGTAAAGACTCGGACTGAAAAGCTCAGAGATGACTTTGATAAAGAATCCTCCAAAACCCACTTTGTCCAGAGCCGCAAGGGCATACAACCAGTTAATGCGGTCAAACCGGGCCGAGCAAAACTGCAGGAATCTTGGCGGGGTCAATATAATGAGCTCAGTTTATAACCCTCCTAACATTATCCTGTCGACACTTCACAAATCCCACGTGATCTTCCCCGATCAGTGATGGCACAATGGCTGCCAGTCTACAAGCTGATATTTCTGTGGATATTTCGATATCCGTATTTAGTAGTGAAGTAGGCTGGACATTTTGGGGACCATCTGGGTGTTTCCCGGTTTGGGAAGGGTAACTATCATGGCTTGCTGATTCTCTTAGGGAAGGAACGTCCAATATATTTCTTCCCCTTTCAGTCAGTGATTATGGAACGTTGTGTAGTAGGCTAGGCTTCAGGAAGCTGGTGGTCCACCAGCTAACAGGGAGTTGGTACGATCCTGCACTTCTGCTACTGGAACTGGGAACTCAAGAACTTCTTTTAGGGCTTCAGAAAGGTTCGGGAGATTGATTTTTGTAGGGATTCTTGGCTATGGTGTGTGGGCTTGGGAATACATCTTCCAAGTGATACCAGGCTGAGTAATAGTCTACAACTATCCGCTATGTCTGCTGGCTTGGTAATTACCCCTAGTAAATGTGGGATATGACATACTCTTCGGGCGAGATGCCAACAGTTCTTCGGATTTGTTATTTAGTGAGTAATATTGGGCTTTAGCGCTCTGTAGTTTCCTCTCATAATTGTGAAGTTACATCAGAGGATTTGCCTGCATTGAGAGCTCCTCCACCTTCTACAAGGTTTCTGTTTGCTTATTTAGTTGTTCATGAATTTAGAGCTCATCTTAAAGTCTGGTCTTTTGTATTTTCACATAATGACCTAACCTAATAAACAACCTGCTAATATAAGCGTTATGAGCGTTCTATAAAACACAGGGGGTTCGTTGAGGGGGACATGTTCGCTTAAAGGGGTTGTCTCGCGGCAGCAAGTGGGTCTATACACTTCTGTATGGCCATATTAATGCACTTTGTAATATACATCGTGCATTAAATATGAGCCATACAGAAGTTATACACTTACCCCCTCCGGTGCTGGCGTCCCCGTCTCTATGGCGCCGACTAACGCTGTCTTCTCCTTCCATTAGACGCGCTTGCGCTGTCTGGTCTTCTGCTCTGTTGAATGGGGCCACTCCGGCGTGCTCACGCCGCACATGTCTTCTGCGCATACCCAGACCAGCTCTCCGGCGCGAGCACGCCGGAGCGGCGCCATTGAACAGAGCAGAAGACAGCACAGCGCAAGCGCGTCTAATCCAGGGAGAAGGCAGCTTTAGTCGGCGCCATGGAGACGAGGACGCCAGCACTGGAGGAGGTACGTGTATAACTTCTGTATGGCTCATATTTAATGCACGATGTAAATTACAAAGTGCATTAATATGGCCATAAAGGAGTGTATAGACCCACTTGCTGCTGCAGGACAACACCTTTAAGTTTCTGTTACCATGCGGTGGCTGCAGGTCCTCCTGGATGCGCGGCGAGCGTTCTTCATTGAGGTCGATGCGTCTGAGGTGGGGGCGGGGGCTGTATTGTCTCAGGAGATCAGCAGGAGATCTGGGTATAGTCCATGTGCGTTCTTCTCCCGGAAGTTCAGTTCGGCGGAGCGTAACTACGACGTGGGTAATCGTGAGTTGTTGGCGATTAAGTGGTGACGCCACTCTTCTGGAGTCACCATCTTGAGGGGGCAAGGCATCCCATTACTGTATATACTGATCATAAAAACTTGGTATATCTCGCCAATGCTAAGAGACTCACAGCTCGTCAGGCCAGGTGGGCGTTGCTTTTTGCCAGGTTTAACTTCGTCGTTACATATATTCCAGGGGAGCAGAACGTGAAGGCAGACACCCTTTAACGGAGTTTCAGCTCGCCGGAAAGTGAGACAGTGGCTCCCGAGAATATCCTGGCACCTGGGGTGGTGGTGGCAGCTGTAGAATCTGATCTCTTCCTCATCTACGGAGTTGTCAGCAGGATACTCCTTCGGGGGGTGTCGGAGGGCAAATGGTTTGTGCCAGAGACCTAACGTCTCAGAGTCATTGAAGAGTCTCACTCATCTGTTCTCGCAGGCCATCCGGGGGTTCAGGGGACTCTGGATCTTTGTTCTAGGGACTACTGGTGGCCAGGCATGTCTCAGGAGATCCGCGACTTTGTTAAGGGATGCTCTGTCTTTGCACACTGTAAAAGTCGTCGTCCGGAGGGGCCTCTGAGACCATTACCGGTGCCTTCTCGTCTGTGGCCGCATGTATCGGTAGATTTTATCACCAATCTACCTGAGTCTCAGAAGTTCACCACTATCCTAGTTGTTGTAGACCGTTTCTCACAGATGGCTCATTTCGTGGCGTTAAAGAAGCTTCCTTCTGCGATGGAATTTTCCAAGATTTCTGTAAAAGAAATCATTTCCCTACATGGGGTTCCCGAGAACATTGTATCAGATCGCGGTGTTCAGTTTGTTGCACAGTTTTGGCGAGCCTTCTGTAGAAACCTGGGAACGTGGCTTTCCTTCTCCTCAGCATTCCACCCGCAGACTAATGGTCAGACGGAGCGGAAGAACCAGGATTTAGTGCAATATTTACAGTTGTTTGCTAGCGAGAAGGCTCGTCAGTGGGCAGAGTTCCTGCCGTTGGCAGAGTTTGCACTAAACAACCGCACTTGGTCTTCCACTGGGGTGTCTCCATTCCTTTGCGTATATGGTCAGCATCCTCGCTTCCTTACAGCTATTTCTACTCCGTCTGCCTGTCCTGCAGCTGATGTCGCCACAGGGGGTATGGAATGAAGTACAGAAGAACCTGGAAGCACCGGGGCACCGTATGCAGTTGCGTAGTGGGAGGAGTCTGTCAGTATCTGGACCTTACAGGATGGGACAGAAGGTATATTTGCCTTCTAGAAATCTCACATTGAAGGTTCCGTCTTTGAAACTGCCGCCACTTTACGTGGGTCCTTTTGTCATCACGCGGGTAGTAAATCCGCTCGCTTATGAACTGGGTTTGCCAGCTCCATGGAGGGTTCTAAGGGTTTTCATAAGTTATTATTGAAACCTTTTGTCCTTTCCCTTTTCGGTCCCTAGCGAGAGTAGGGATTGCCGCCCAGTTGCCCGCCTTCGGTTAGCCAGGAGTGGAGCCAAGTAGGCAGGGACAGGGGTTGTGGGTGAGATCTAGGGCACCCGGGCTGGCGTATCAAGGGTAGTATACCGTAACAGCGACTTTGTAGCGCTACAAAATCACGGTATTGATTCGAGACGACGCAGCGATATCGCACGGACCAGCGATGCAATATCACTGCGACTTTCTAGTGGCGATGCTGTGCTGCCCGTGTGGAGGCCTAAAATGTCTCAACTAGAGGCACCCGTCAGTGTTTAGCAGCTCGCTGCTACTGAACTCCCTCCCCCTCCTTTTTTCTGATGGCTCCCAATGGAATCTATGGAGCCTCCAGCGTTCTTCAGTTCAAGGATAGGGCAAGACCTATATTTTTCTGCAGAAAGAAACTTCGGTCGCTGAAATATCGCGTTTATGTGCTTCATCTGTCTGAATACATTGGAAACCATTGGCTCCGATGGTCACTAATGTTTTTGCGCGGCTAAACTGCATCATCTCTGTGAAAGAGGCCGGTGATGACGCGTTAATTGCAAAGGACTATATTATGAGGGATCTAGTGATGAGAGCTTGTCAAAGCCGGCAGCTGCTTGAAGGATTTGGTTCTCCCCCAGAGACGGGGCTTCGGGTCATAACAATCTTTGATTCTAAGAGACATGGTTTTTTTCCCATTTCGCATTCCACCGGCGATATGTAGAATATAGTTCATACATTTTGCTTTATGGAAGTATCAATACTGAAGGCGAAGCAGAATAATTCAGATTCATTCAGCTAACACTCATTCATTGATTGTGGTAATAAGCTTTCTCTCATTGTTATGGCTTTTACTGACTGCACCAACCGTGTCTAGAAGGATCCGCCCACTTCTGGTCTTGCATCCATCAATCGCGGAGCTGGAAGCGGCCTGCACTGACACATTATTCTAGGGAAACAACAATAGTGAAGATTTATTGGAAATCGGCCAGTGTAGGAGAAAACCTGTACAGCCACAAGGATCTGCCCAGCATGCAGGGATGAACTGTAGGCACTACTAGGCAGGCCACTCCGGGCAGATTTGTATCTGTTCATTCACTAGGTAGCTCTCCGCCTGGTATATAGAAGTCGCCCAGCGTTACCTCGCTTAGGTAGTTATTTCTGTCTGAAACTCACGGCCTCTCTTTCTCAAATGGTCATGTGATCTCCGTTCTGACCAGCTCAGACTTACTGGGGGCATGTGTTTCCAAATGTTTACAGTGTGAGTGATGCTGTTACATGGATCTACCACAGACGAACACTGGCACTCCTATCACGGTTACTGATGATGATCACACAGGTATAATAGAGGAGATCACAGCTCATCCTCCTCTGTTGCTTATTTAGATGAATATAGAAGGTAATATTTAAACTGTCCCCCCAGTAGGCAGAAATGGTATAGCGTAAGTTAATGCTGCACTGATGCATCCTGGGATAGATGTGAAACTGAAAGTGAAAAATCTCACTCTCCAGATGGTGCCTAATAAGTATCAGACAGGGGGCAGCACTGCAGGGAAGTGGCTGCAACACACAGATGAGGCCTCAGAGTGTGACAGACAATCAGGTGAGGGGGCAGAAATGTGTTTTTGTCAGAGTGGCCCTTTGATGTAGGAATAACCCTTAAAGCCCCATCGAAGACTTGTCTGGGCTAACAGAGTCCCTGTGACATGGTAAATCTTTCCGATGCTTCAAACTAAAAGCTATAAATAAAAGATTTAGTTTTTCTATTCTTTATCTTATTTTCTTGCTTGTTTAGTAGTTTTCTTATTTATTCATTGTCCATTAAGGGTTTGAATCATTTAAGCTCTGTGGTCTGAGCCCTATGTTTGCTGTATACACTGGGAAATGTCAAACATATCCATGGGCGCTCCATCCACCTGATGGAGGCCAAGAGTGTGTCCTTTCAGGTATATATTGATATACCATTTCCTCAACTATACATAAGAAGGTGTGTGCCCTATACAGAAGGCCACGTCGCACCTTTTGTTTATTTTACTATTGATGTCAATGGATGAAGTGTAACAATATAATCCTTTTGTAATAAGCAGGTATTGCTGTATCAGCAAATCTCTCCAACATACATGCCACTGTTAGGCCTCCTGCAGACGGCCGGGTCGGATCCTGCTGCCAGAATTCTCGCGGCTGTGCCCCTGCAGTTCCCACCGCGGCTCACCTGCTCCGCCGTCTCCTCCGCTCTATGTGCCGGCTGCGGCCCAGCCAGCACATGCGTAAGAGCAGAGCCGGCCCATCAGCCGTGACGTTTCTCTGCGGGCCTCTGCAAAGCTCGCACAAAAATAGGAAATGCCGCGATTTGTTTTCTGCGTGTGTTTTCACGCGGTCAAATCGCAGCTATCTGCATAGGATGGCATTATGTAATGCAATCCTATGGCAGTGGGCACGGGCGGAAATCCTGCGGGGAATCCCTCTGTGGAATTTCCGCTTGTGTGCAGGAGGCCTTAATACGGTGCTGCACCCCGAAGTGCAAAGTTGTATCATCTAATGATCCACTGCGATTTACTCCATAGGTTGGACTGTTAGTTACATCTTTCCTCCTATGTATTACAGCTACTTCTGTACTACTAGTAGCCAAGGCAGCACAGAAAGGTTGTGGTGTTTGGCTAATGGGAGTACAGCTTTACTGTCTAAGGCCTCCTTCATACGGGCGCTGTGGGCACGCATGAGGCGTATATTCACATGAACGATTGCCTGGCGTGCTAACTACGCGCACCTAACAAGTTTAGAGACTCTGCACCACCAGACATGTAAATGAGAACTGACCCCAACTGTCACGGTCACAGAAATCTATGAGCGTTACCATCCAGTTCAGTAAACTCCACCATCGGACCAGGACACGTCCGTAATAGAGTCGCACACGTGTGCTTGAGGTATGTTCATGTGAAACTGGGCATTAGATGATATGCGAGAAATGGCGCAGTACCTGGGAACTCTGACTGGCCGCGCTCTCAGACTTGATGCTTTTCTCTTCTTGACTAGAAAGGTTGAGTTCTGCAAATATAGAGTTTATATATATATATAGCATCAGAAACGTAGAGACAGATTTGGACCAAGACTTAGGGCGCCTCCGCAATGCGAGAGTGAGTGAAAATACAAGATTATGAAACCAATGGTTTTTAATGATTTCCTTCAAATTTGCGATGTTTTCAATCATCCGATGTTGCGATAAAAAAAAATGGTGGCGTGTCCTTTCTTTCTGCGTTTTTCCCCCATGTTTACCTGTGGAGCCTTCTTTTTATCGCATCGCAAAGCCCGAACTCTTGATTTTCTTGAGTTGTGATGCGTTTTTAACATTAAAAAAGTCCTATTGACTTTTGTGCTAAAGAAGAAAAAAAATCGCAAGTGGCAGCGATGTTTTTGTGAGAAAAAGCAGCACTGAGGCTCAAAAATCACGGGAAAAAAGTTGCAATTTTGTGGCAATTTTCTTGCAGCGATATCGTGATCGCTAGTGTGAAGGCGTTCTTACAGGGGCTGGAATTAGCTCAGAATACGCACCGACACCCGCTGCGGAGGACCACGCCACAATCCACAGGGCTAATCACAGATTGTGAGGCAGAATCGCGGGCAGATGTAAGCCGTTTCCCATCCGCAGATTTTACGGCGTGTTGCAGTGCATTTTGCAGACTAATTCTGCCCGCATGAAAACCCCTCATCTTATTCTGTTGCTTTACAGGAAAACCCCATTGACTTCAATGAAATTCTTTTGATGACAAAGGCCCCCTTCCCATCAGAAAGCTCTTTCTTTATCTGGGCACAACCTGCTACGCCATCAAGTGAGGAAACAGAAATGAAAGGGGTTTTCCAGCCCAAAGCTACTAATTACCTTTCCTCAGGACAGCTGATCACTAGCAGATCGGTGGAGGTCCGCTACCCAGATCCGCACACCATGGCTTATGGGCAGGAGCTTGCAGCCGGACGGTAGCTTTGATAAGGTGCCCCCAGTGGCTGGTATGGTCATGGCTTCTCTACCTTTCCCTTCCCTCTACTACCATCCTGGACCACTGCAGGACCACCAGTATTTTGAGACCCCTGCCTAGCTGTAAGATTCTTCCCATCGGCGGACTGGTGGGGGATCCAGGCGACAGACAGAAGCTGATCTGCTATTGATGACGTATCTTGGGGAGAGCTCCTCAATCCCTTCGGACCGGAGAACCCCTTTAATTGGATTGCGGTAGAATACTTTTCTCAGAATTTTTTTTGATAATGTTTGTACGCTATTTTTGAACTGTGATTTTTATTAGTAAAGGTCTGAGGTTTATAACAGTGCAGTCGGCAGAAGAACTGAGTCACAATGTCATCAGTGCCATACAGAGCTGGACGCGATTATATAGATTGGAGGGAGAGAGAAGAAGACGTAAAACAAGCTGCTGTACGATCCTCGCTTCCGCGTTCTGGTCCAGAATACGAACGGCCGGGGCCTAGGGAGAGTGTGGGTGAGGGCAGGGATGGAGGAAGGGGGCTCCTGAGACAAGGGCAGGGGTGAACGCTACAAAGGAGAGAGTGTATTCTAGCCATGGAATCCATATTCTCAAAGCTTTTCCATGTCTGTCAGCTACAATAGAGGTCCGTTTTCCATTTATTAGCTACTAGGGAAGCTTTGCTAGTAGCCTCACAGGGGTTTATTGCGCATATTATGGCCTGTGACTGAATATCTTAGGGAGTAAACCTGAATCCATAGTCTTTTGACCCGAGGACAGGACCACCAAACGTGGAGCATATGCCCTGCACCCTCGGAAACAATTGGGAGGATGTCCGGGTATTGCGTGGGCCACTCTGTCGGGGGTTATAGGATTATAAAGGAGGTTTCTAACATTAATCTATTTCTGCCGCTGCTGTTAGTAGACTCCCACATCTGGGTCCAGTCCTCTTCTGAAAGCCTTTCACCTAGGTCCCTTTCGCCACGTAAGGTAATTGTGTACGATAGGGGGAATGCACCAATCCTGAGTAAACTTGTGAAATGAGGCCTTTTGCGCGTTGGTATTTATAGCGATACCTTTCAAATGGGGATAAAATCAATGGAGAGCGCGTATTCCTATGAAGACTGGATACCAAATGTTGTAATTGTATATCGGAATACTTCAGAATGCGGTAAATTATATTTTTCATGTAAAGCAGGGAAAGAAGTGAGTCCATTTATTGAAAGCCAATGATATATTTTGGTGAGGCCACATTTCACCCATCTCTCAAATGACCGGGGCGATTCCCCTCCCAGCGGAAACATGGGATTTCGCTGGAGTGGCGTGAGAGGCAGGTGAGGGGATATTAGCTTCCCTGAATAATTTATAGAGTCCCGAATACTCAGGGAGTGACTAGTAATGGGGTTGTTGATTGGGGGCCAATGGTTGGGCGGCATCCATAAGATGGCATCAGTACTCAGGGGGTGAATTTCAGTTGCCTCTAAAGATACCCAGAGAGGGGTGTTAGTGGTGGAGTGTTGGAGAGCTAGCGGAGCCACCTGGGCCGCCTGGTAGTATTTTGAGTAGTTAGGAACTCCCAATCCTCCATTCCGTCTGTGTCTAAACAAGGTGGAGTATGATACCCTTGGAACAGAGTTGCTTCAAACAAATCAAAGGGGCATCTGCTGAAGCGTTTTCAACATATGTCCGGGTACCGGTATCAGGAGAGCTCTGAAATAGTGTAAAAGCTTGGGAAGGAGTGTCATTTTTAAGGCGTTAACCCTCCCAATCCAGGATATGTGATGTCGACTCCAATCTTCCAGGAGCAGCCTTCTTTTGCAGAGGAGGAGGATGTAAATTTGGCTCTATAAAGATGTATAGGAGTTCGTCAACTGGATGCCCATGTAGCCCAGCGAGCCCATCGCCCACTGAAAAGAAAAATTGATCTGAAGCAATGCAACCAACTCTGGGGGTAGTGTGAGGTTAAATGCCTTGGGTTTTATGTGGTTAATTGGTAAACCGGAGAGAGTCCCGAATCTTGACAGTTCTTCTATTAGGTTGGGTATGGTAGTGTGATGGGAGGAGATTAACATTAGAATATCATCTGCGAACATTGAGAGTTTGTGGTGAACCAACGCAAGCGCAATCCCTTTTAGATCAGGATTATTGCCAAGTTTAGCCAAAGGTTCCCTGGACAGGATGAAGAGTAAAGGGGATAGGGGACAGCCCCGCCGGGCCCCCCGGTGGATCGGGAGTACATCTGAGCAAAAACCCCTATATCGCACAAAGGCCTTGGGGTGGGCTTATAGTATCCTTAGCCACGAGAGGAACTCGCCACGAACCCCCCACTGTTCAAAAACTGATGAGATACGTCCAATCCAATGTGTCAAAAGCTTTGTGTATGTCTAGGGATAGTAGCGTATGTCTAGGGATAGTAGCGTATGTCTAGGGATAGTAGCATAGCTGGGATACCTCTAGTTCTACAGAGATGGGTGAGGTCGGTCACTCTTCGGATGCTATCTGGGGCCTGACGACCTGGGACAAAACCCAACCTGATCATTACCAACTAATGAAGGGAGGGCTGTGTTTAAATGCGCCACTAGGATTGCAGTGAGCAGCTTAACATCCACATTTATTAGGGAAATGGGGCGGTAATTCTGTTTATCCAAAGAGTCTCTCTGGTTTAGGTATCATGGATATTGAAGCTAAAAGGGCTGTTTGGCCAATTTGATTGCCATCTCTCATTGCATTGAAGTAATCTTCTAGGTGGGAGCACAGGATTGATGAAAATTATTTATAATATGGGGCTGAAAAACCATCTGGGCCTGGCCTTTTCTTGGTCTTCAGTGTTTTAATGGTGTTTTTCACTTCTTCTTGGGTGATTTTGGATGCGAGGATGTTAAGGAGTGATTCGTCAAGTGTAGGTAGTGTTATTTCTTGGAGATAAGAGGTGATTTGATTTAGAGGAAGGGATCGGTGCTGTGAGTACAATTTGGCTAGGAACTGCTTGAATTCTCGAGTTATTGTCATTGGGTTTGCAGTGACTTTGTTTTCGTTTGTTCGTAGTTCGTAAAAGGGGTTTAACGTTGCGGTCAGAGCGGAGTCTGCGACCGAGGGGTGTAGAGGGTTTATTAAGAATGTAATATCGCTGACGAGACCGCCGTAATTCCTGTTCTATGGAGTGAGTAAGGCAAAGGTCTAACCCGGTTCTAGCCTGGGATAACGTTTGAAGGTTGTTTTTCGATGGGTACTTTTTGGCTTCTTCTTTAAGCTGAGAGACTCACTGCTCTAATTCCAGCAGTCGTGACATGCGTTCCTGTGTTTGGAGAGTGGCTATTTGAATTAGGTGGCCTCTAATTACCACTTTATGTGCTTCCCAGAGTAAAATGGGGGATAAGGCGGACGGGCCAATAATTTGAAAGTATTATTCCAGCCGTGGCAGTAATAGGGAAACTACCTTGGGGATTGATAACATAAAGTCATTGAGAGTCCAAGTAGTGTTGCTGGGCTTAGACATCAGGGATCTACAGGTGACAGACATTGGGCTATGATCCAACCATGGGGCCGAGAGGATTTTTGACTGTATTATCTGTGGTATGAAAGTGTGAGGGATTAGGATGTGGTTGATTCTTCTGTATAGGGAATGCGGAGCTAAAAAATGAGTGTAGTCTTTAGTGGTTGGATTCAGTTCCTGCCAAGTGTCTACTAGATGGTATTGCTGAAGGAGAGATTTAAAGTTGTTCGAGATCGAATGCTGGAATAGTGGAGAAGGGGCTGTGAGAGCGGTAGAGTTCCAATCCAGATTAACGTTGAGGATGCAGTTTCAATCACCGCATAGAATAACTATGATTATTTTATTGGACTCCACCAGCTCAAAATGTTAAGTGAAATATTGGATCTGCCTGGAATTTGGAGCATAGTAGGAGACAATGGTCACTGAGAGGATGGGGGGTGTTTGGGGACCCCTCGGATGCATAGGTCTCTATGCGCCCTATTTTCAACATCTTCTAGCCTGTCATGGAGAAAATGGATCTCGTCGTGGAGCTGCTCTATCTCCTTTTCACTGAAGTCTAGGACTATGGTGGCATTGTCCATTCTATCTTCTAGTGCCATTGACCTCTAACTAAGCTAATTCATTGGAAAGTTTAGCTGTTCTTTCGGAATAACCTTGGAAAGTTCTGTTTGCAATAGCGTTTATATTTGAGCTACTAGATTCTCTAGTAGGGTGTGGGCTGAGTTTTCTGAGGGGTTATGGTTCTTTGCGTTGGAGTTTGAGGGAAGCTGTATGCCCTCCATCAACGAGAGAGATGAGTCGTCGGAAGAGATAGGGGTTGCCTGCAGTTTTGTTGACTTTTTGGCTGACTGCTGCGAGCTTTGGCTGTTTTTCTCTGCTCTGGGTTGGGCGCATGGTGTTGGGTACCAGATGTAAATAAACTGAAAGGTGCTCAGGTCGGGCTTCCGGTCAGGGTGGGGCTTCAGGTCTTTCCTAGGCAAGGACCACTACACTGCGCCGTATGTGGTTAGCGTCGCCTCAATGTGTCGTCATCTGTGAGTCTCTTTCTTAACATGCTTTAAGTGTGGTGCACTAAATTAGCAAACCGCGTATCTTGTATGGCCAAGCTGTGGCTATTTTTCCTCCGCTCTGAGAAGGAAACACAATCTTGCAGCTTAGCTTTATGCTTGATATATTAGTACAGGCCACTATGTGGCAGCAGGGACCGCTGCTAATCTATCTGAAATTATACACTTTTACAGTGTGTTCAAGACTTCCTGCACTGTACAGTAGTGGTAATACTGGGTGAGGCGTTATTCTCCGCACTGAAATGGGTATACAGCCCTGAGCAGGAAGAGGAGAGGTGTCAACAGCACACTGTAAATAGCCCAATGGTGGCTGGAGGTCCAGTCTGTACGCCAGTGGTGGATGGGTATAGAGCCCTGCACGGATTCTTGGAAGATACAGTGTGCTCCCCTTGACTAGGTCCTCAGCTGGAGGGATGGAGCTGGCTATAGCTGTTGATGAGACTGTAGTATACTGCAGCTGGTGGCCGGACAGGGTATATAGATGTTGTGTCTCTATTAATTGAGGTAATATGCAGGGTATGATCTGTCCTGCTTGTAGGCTGTGGCTCTGTGTTTCTGGGGTTCAGCCGTCTGGTGTGTGTGCTGCCGGCTCTGCTGTGCAGGGGTGTAGCAGAGCAGTAGGGGACTCACCCAGGCAGCTGGCATAGTCTTTCCTCCGGCGCTGCGCAGGTCCAGCTGCTGTGCCTCTGCTATGAAGCTATATCTTGTCTGGGTCGGCGGGTCTTCCTGATGCCCGAGGATACCTCCGGCTGCGGAGGAGTGTGGTGCTAGTCTCCTGTCTGGTCTCCGATGGAGGGCTAAGTGATCGAAGGTCCCTCTCACGTGGTCGTTTGAGCCACGTCTACCTGCCGGAGCTCTGGACACTTGCAGTGGGGGGAATGCAGCATGTGGACTGCCTCTATCCCCTCTGTGGCAGCCTACGGAAGGTTCTTAGGCTGTGTGGTAGGTGGAGTGTGACTCCTGTCGTCTGTGGTTTGCAGCATCCAGGGTCGAGCCGGCCGCAGTGGGCCTCGGGTCCCCCCACTTCACATGGCGGGTGCTCCACGGGATAACCGGTTTGTCAATCACTGCCCTGATGTTCCGGTGTGCTTAGTGAATCATTAAACCTGGTATTCTGCTCACCGGGAGATCTGGGTGGCTCTGCCTGTACGGTAGTGTGCCGGAGCTCTAAGCAGACACGTCCGCCATGGAGAGATGCCAGGGCACGCCCCCTTGCACTATTAATTTCTAAATCTTTCATGAATATTCACTTTTACTAAAATAATTGTTTCAATTGTTTTTAAAGGGGTTGTACCAAAACTGCAAGTTATGCCCTATCCACAGGATAACTTGCTGATCGGTGTGGGGGGGTGGGGGTCACCGCTGAGATCCCCACGCATCTCGAGAACAGGGTTTTCTTGTCACCTGTTGTCCTCACTGAGGTATTACTGCACCCCGTGCAGTGAGGAGGAGACTGAATGGAGTACTGGTTGTGCAAGCGCACTAGTGCTCCGCTGACTATCAACGGGACTGCGGAAATACGCATTAAAAATATAACAATTAACAGGCGGATAATATCATCATGCGGTGATCAGTTAGGTTCCTTTTAGACAGGACCCTAACTGATGACTGAAATGAATGGGGCGCTGACCATGCATGTTCGTCCAGCACTCCACTTACAGTGAAGTCCCTGCGAGGGAAGAAGCGACCCCCGCAGTGACAGGCAGAGCAGGACACCAGAGTCCCGATCTTGAGATGAGCTAACGACCCCCACCGATCAGCAGGTTATCCTGTGGGTAAGGCATAACTTGTACTTGTGATACAACGCCTGTAATGGGATTAAAAAATATAACAAAAGAAGTATCTACCGAAAGATTACAGAAATTTATCATAAAATACATAAAAACACAAAAACCTAACGCTGCAATTCTCAAGCAGTTACTGTTGTGTTTTTGCACATTTTAGCACTTTTTCACGCACCTCATCAACCATCACAATGATGGGGTGCGTTAAAAAAAGCTGTCAAACGCTGCAACATGCGTTCGAAAATGCAGCACAAAATCGCTGTAAAACACCACGGTGTCTGGCACGGTGCTTTCTGAAGGCGTGTGAGAGCAGCCTTAGACTTGTGGTTCTGGATGCCAGCAGGATGTGTTTTTGCTTAAACAACCTATCTATGTACTTGCGATTTTCACAGGTGCTTACAATAGTTTCACGGATAAAACCTCATCGCACTCACATGCAAGTTGTACGGCATCCGACTGCAATGCCATTCCTTTACAACGATCCCATAGGAAGTAAAGGGCGATTCCTTGTAACGAATCACTCAAAGACAGAACACGTGCAGCATCGCAACCAGACAGAACTCGCACGAGAAACTCCCCCATGTAAACGCACCCTTAGGCCTTATTTTGCTGCCTTGGATTCCAATGCATTCATTCAGATGTCCGCTTTTCAGCCGTATTAAAACATTGCGGCTACAAAAAAAATAGAACATCGCGGACAAATATGTCAGCCAATGTTTTGACGCAGCCGGAAAAGATGGGTCTTGACCTATCTTTCTGCCATGATCAGCTGGCAGCTCTCATAGGCTTCTATGGGAGCTGCTGGCAAAGGGAGCTTAGCAGCAGCTAGTGCTGTTAAAACAGGTCACCTGGCTCTATTGAGCCAGTAGAAATATTTAGGCCGGGCTGCGGCGTCTATATGTGAGATTTAGCCATTACTTGGTTGCGGCTTCTTCTCTTTCATGCGTTTTTCAGCCAGTGAGGAACGCCTTGCCCCTGTGAATGAGGCCTAAGACGCATTGCGCGATTCAGCCTGTACAACCCATGAGTTTAGGTTAAGGTTGTGATGGACCAAGTCCAGGACATTTCAGTCAGTTCAATTGTGTTCCTCAGCTATAAAAGGGGGAAATAGAGATTTATTTAACTTGGAAGGAAACAAGTTGTCCTTATCCCGTCCAAGTGAAACAAGTCTGCATGTAAATACCGAACTCAGCCCAGCAGCTGTACACACAGGGATCTCCAACCCCACAATTCATTGCAGTCTCTCATTGGCCATTGTCACATTCTCTAGTGAAATCCAACAACATCCAGCTGTGGGAAAAGAAGGGTCCACCGATGCTTCCTGTATCTTCTCCGACAGCTGGAATTCTGTATCCGATCTCCACAATCCCTGCACCAATGGTCCCGGCCCCCTAATAACACACCGCTCTGATATTTACCCATTCTTCGATTCTTACCGTCAACCTTCAAATCTGCAATGTCGTTTTTCTCCGGATCAACTGAATGATCACAAAGTGGCTCATCCTTTATGGAGGCAAATAAGAGAAGAGAGCGGTTTATTCTTCCTGCAACAGATTTTCATTTGGCTTCTATTGATTTTGCTTTTTGTTTAGTAGAACAGAATGAGCTTCTGAAATCTAATTTGAAGCCCGCGCCGGGCAGATAATAACTAGGCTTCAGTATTTAAGTCACAGAAATGCAGCTTTCAATAAATGTGGAGCTCAATTAAAATACAATTGGCAAACGATGTCTATTAATAAGCATGAAAATAGGAGGGTGCTGATTACAGGAAGAGCCCTACAGATCAGCTGGGCCATCCTGCTGTGGGGTCCATTAAGTGCCGTACGCTGCCCCACATTACAATTAGCAGGCGGATAATACGATCATGCAGTCATCACTTAGGGTCCTTTAGACGGGACAATTGTCCATAATTGTCCCAGCGTCCCTTTCACACAGGAGTGATGATCGCTCGGTGAATGGAGGCGGGCCGGAGATCGCTTACGGTCGCCTGCCTCCATTCACAGTACACAGATGAATTACTGCCTATTTACACAGGCCAATCAGACTACTTACCTGCCCCTCAGCGGCTCTGCTCGTTGTCATCCTTCCCAGACAGGGACTAACCCCCCCAGTCTATAATATTCTGCATGACGCTGCAATGTCAACACTTCTGCCAACTTTCACTTGGGTAGAGAGAAGTTTGTCTCCAGGCACCCAGACCCCTCTATGTGCACCAATGAGTAGCCCAAATTCCCCACAGTTGCTCTTCGGCTGGCCTCACAGGGGCGATAAAAATCACACAAGATTTGTGTATTGCAAGAGGCACAAATATGAACCCCATTCTTCTGACTGGGGTCATGCACATGAGCGATGTTTTCCCACATGGCACCGCGATGCAGGAAACAAACCGTGGCATGTTCTATCTGGCTACGTGATCTTGCACTGCAGCCCCATTATTTTCAATGAGGCCAGCGGCATCAGCTCCAGCCCCAATGAAAGCAATGGGAGAAACTTTGCGATCCCCCAGCACGGCTGTGACAGCTGCGGCTGAAGACTGCTTCCTTCCCGAAGTGGTGCGAGGCCGTTTTCCCATGAAAACACCTCACATCCTTTGGTATTTTACATGGTGGGGAGCGCGATATGGGGGTGGAATAACACGCTCGCCTGTGTAAAGTTAGTCTTAGAGCGCAGCCAATAACTATAGTTCATTATATTCAGTATATGATAGTCTGGTCTGTCTATAGGAAAAGGGGACAGGCTGACATCAAACTGTTGCCTTTTCACTGGCTGTGAGGAGCTAATGAGAATAGCTTTCCCATCCTCTCTTCAGATCGCGCCTGCAGTGCAATGAATGATATCAGAAAATCACAACAAGATGTAAAAGGGTTATCGAATCCATAATTCTAAACATTATTTGTATTTCCAAACAGTATTGCAGGACTAATGTTAGGATAGCGCCACCTGCTGTCTCTACCCTTCTCTCTCTCTGCTCCACTGATGGGACAGCAGATCCTCGTGATCGACTCGTCATGACCTTACCTGACGATAGGTCAACAACAGTAAATGCCCGTAAGCCCCCTTTAAGGGCGTGTTCAGACAGCCTTCTCTGCAGTATTTACAGTACAGGCCATATGGTTGGGATTCTAACAAATCTCATCCACCCCGTCTGAAAAAGACAAACAGGAAATGAACGGCAGATTTTTGTGCGGTTGTCGGAGCAATTGAAATAAATGGGAGTGATGCCTTCTATTACGCTTCTGACTCCTCACTGGGGATGGAGAAGGACGTGTAATAGAAGCTATCACTGCCATGGATTTCAATGGGAGCAAAGCCTTTCTATTGCACTTCTGGCTCCGACCCCTGATGACGATGTCCGGTCCCACTGCACCGATAGTGAACCTGAGGTTCAGGTGATCAGCGGGAATTCTGAGCAGCAGATCCCCTCCGATCAGCTACTGATGACGTGTCCCAATGATAGGTCACCAATAATAAGTGCTCAGAAAGCCCCTTTAAGCCTTCAGTGAATCCGAACGTCCCTTGTTTAACTTACAGGTTTGCCCGTGTCTTGAGCTTCAGCCACATCCATCTTGGTGGCTTGTATGGGAGTTCTGCTCTCTGTGTTCTTTAGTATATTCTTCCCCAGGTTCTCCATCCTCTCTTTTTCTGTAGTAACCCCGACTTTTATGGCATGGAAAGGTGTAGCCACCTCCCCCACATTCAGGTACATGGGTTCCCCCTCAAACATCATGCCATCACAAGTTCCTTCTTTGAAGCCCGGAGGCTGATAGTCAATCGGTGTAACTGAAAATGGCAAAAAGAGACTAAATAAATGATGCCTTTTAATAGGAGAAGATAATAAACAAAGCCCCTTTAGCCCGTCGCCACGACTGGCCGCGAAATATCTGGGCGGCTTCATTCCTTTTAATCAATCCTTCGTTAGTGAAGTCTTTTCTCTTATCATGAAGATGACGTATAGACAGCGGACCGCCGTGAATCATCCCTAATGATATTCCTCGCACAAACCATAATCCAACACAAAGCGGCGTGACATCGTGAAAGTGCAAGGCGATGTATTGGGAATGCAAATGGCTGCAATACGGAATTACACCTGAGGTCAGAGGAGCGAGGGAGTCTACGAGCCAGCGGGTCGTGGCTGTAATATCACAGAATCTGCACCAAAATCACAGTACACAGCAATTAACTCCTTCCTGACAGAACCAGGGTTCACCTTCCAGGAGCAGAAGGTAAGAGTTGTTTGTACCTGAATGCCACATAATTCCCTATAGCACAGCTTCACACGGCCTCCATGTTCTGCTGTACACGCTTCATTGGATTCCGCATGTAGGGAGGTATATTCCCCCAGAAGCACTGCATCCACACAAACAGTCCAACGGGGCATGATCCGACATAAAAGCACCTGTACTAGGCCTGATGTATTGAATCAGAGGCATACAGAGGCCAAGTGAGGGTCCATACTGATGTGCGTCATTCTACAACCTCCATACAGGCAGGCAGTTGTGCAGAGCTGTAATATGTATGTACAACAAAGACATTATAGTGGAACCTCTTTGAGATGACCACCCCAAACTGCATTGAGAAGTGGTCTTCTATGGAGGTGAGATCTGGCCTAGATAAGGTCGCTCTCACACAAGCATCCGTTACAGTGTTTTAGCGGGAGTCTGAAATTTCAATGGGGCTTCTCAGACGAGCGTTTCAGCGCGGTGTTTCTAATGCCGCACTTTTCAAATGCTGTCTGCTCTATTTTAGTGCTTTTTCAATGATTTTTAACGTACCGCATCACCCACTGCAATCATGGGGTGCGTTAAAAACGCTATTGAATGTGTCTGAAGATACTGTAAAACAGGGTGTTTAAAATGCGGTGTCTTTACTAATGCCTGTGTGAGACTGGCCTAAGGGGTGGTCTTCCCAAAGAGGTGGTCTTATGAATTTAGCAGTTGAACCAAACTAGGTAGTAAAATTTACCTTCGTCATAGTAAAAGAGCTTCATAGTCAGACAGACATCATTCGGCAGAGGGCCCAAATTCTGCATCAATATGTACAGTTTGCGGACCAGCAGGATACTGGATTGCTTCAAATCTGTGCAAGAGGAGACGATGCTTCCTTTATTGCTGTAAACAGAAGGTATTACAAGTCAATGTGGAGCAGAAACAAGCAGTATAAGACAATGTCACAGGGAACATGGCTGAAGAAGGAAGATTCCCATTTCTAACAAACTTATTCCCACCTTTAGATGTGTGGGGTCTCCATAGGGGATGCAATAAATGTCCATGGTGGGCTCACAACAAGACATCTTTACAGTAGATTCCAGATGCCCTGCAGCTAAATACTGAGCTGAAGCAGTGTTTCCCAACTCCGGTCCTCAGGGACCCCAACGGGTCATGTTTTCAGGATATCCTATAGAGAGACCGCCCGTAGCAATCTCTGAGGATCAACAATAATACTGAGGATATCCAGAAAACATGACCTGCTGGGGGTCCCTGAGGACTGAAACTGTGCATCCCGGAGCTAAATCATCCCCAAAATGTTACTCACCTGCATTATAGGGGATGCTGGATGGGAGAATCTGAATTCATTGGCCCATGTAAAGGGTGCTAACACACATCCCCCAACTGACATAGCATAGGAGCTGTGCCTAGGCAATCCCCATGGGAGCCTGGCTGTAACCCCCTCAGATGTCCCATTAAGTAGACTGAGGGCTCTTGGACCATAGGGATGAAAGGGAGTTAATATTGCTGTTGGGGGGGCGGTTAATATTGCTGCTGGGGGGGGGGGCGGTTAATATTGCTGCTGGGGGGGGGGGCGGTTAATATTGCTGCTGGGGGGGGGGGGCGGTTAATATTGCTGCTGGGGGGGGTTAATATTGCTGCCGGGGGTGGGGTTAATATTGCTGCTGGGTGGGAAGTTAATATTGCTGCTGGGGGGGGGGTTAATATTGCTGCCGGGAGGGGGTTAATATTGCTGACGGGGGTAATATTACTGTGGGGTTATTACTACCGAGGGGGTTAATATTACTGTGGGGGTCACTATTACTACCGGGGCCACTGTGGGGTACCCTGTTACTACCGGGGCCACTGTGGGGTACCCCCTTACTACTAACGGGCCACTGTGGGGTACCCTGTTACTACCGGGGCCACTGTGGGGTACCCTGTTACTACCGGGGCCACTGTGGGGTACCCTGTTACTACCGGGGCCACTGTGGGGTACCCTGTTACTACCGGGGCCACTGTGGAGTACCCTGTTACTACCGGGGCCACTGTGGAGTACCCTGTTACTACCGGGGCCACTGTGGTGTAACCTGTTACTACCAGGCCACTGTGGAGTACCCTGTTACTACCGGGGCCACTGTGGGGTACCCTGTTACTACCGGGGCCACTGTGGGGTACCCTGTTACTACCGGGGCCACTGTGGGGGTCGCTATTAGTACTGGGGCCACTGAGGGGGGGGGGCAATATTTTTACTGGGGCCACTATGAGAGTCACTATTTCTACTGAGACCACTATAAGGGCTTGTTCATACAGATATAATCGTATTTCGGTCGCACAAATACGCTGTGCATTTGCGCAATCAAAAATCGCTTATGCCTGCATACTTGGGCGTGCAAAACAGAACGCAGATGGGCCGAGTGAGATGGTGCGCAGATATGCAGTGAATAAATAGGTTTCCGGCACATTCACCACGTATTTGCGCGGCCCATTCACTTCAATGGCCTATTGGGGTGTGTAGCATGTAACAAAATAGGTCCTGCTGTGTGACAATATACATCATGTGAACGAACTCAGTGACATCAATGGCTTCTATTCACTGCATATTATGTACGCAGATACGCTGGTGTGAACGAGTCCTTACTTACTGTACTGTCTTACAATCAGCCCTTTGAAGGTCACCATAAGGCCCTGGGTGACAATGAGTTGGACACCCCTGGTCTAGGGAATTGAGTTTTGTTGATTCTGAACCTTCTATCAATGAAGCTGGCTACTCAGATGGTGGGGGGGGGGGTCTCAGATTGATAACATCTTGGAGTACATGGCAGATGACTGAGCGAGTTACAGTGTATACAACAGGACACAAATTGTAATGTGTCAGAAGCATGTTGGGCCTGTGATGGGGAATGTCCTCTCACAGTGGCGATCCCAAGATGCTCCCTGTTCTCTGACTTCGCCTTTGCTTCTCAGGCTGATGTACAAAGCAGATAAGTATACCTCAGGCTCTTGGTGATGGGAGTATTGATGTAACCCTTGTTTATAAAACGTTTATGCAATATCACCTATCTTTATGTAATTGTTTAATTGTTATCATTTGTATTAATACATTGTGTTGTATCCGCCCCCTTGTCCTTCTTTAAAGCCGTATCTGAACTTGTGGTTTGCTAGTTGGCAAAACATAATTGGCGCTGTGAACAGGATACGCAGAAGGTTCGGTGGTTGCTATTTAGCAAAATTCTGATACTCTGGAGTTTTAAGATCTCTGTCTAATAATACATATTGCATAAAACAAGTGCCCCCCCCCCCATAATGCGATCGGCGCTATACAATGGATAGCACAATCGCACTAAAGTAAATAAAAAGATAAAAAAGTTAGCGTTTTAGCTCCCCTCATGGATCACATCCATGGGGGGGGGGGGGGGCTTAAACTATTTCCCCCATGATCCTCGATGTTCCCCGATGAAATAGTCCAGAACAGACCCTCCGGGGTCTTCTGCGCATGCACACCTAAGTGAAAATGGCAACGCATGCGCAGATGACCAGATCAGCTCGAGACATTTGAAATCTCCTGCTTCCCGGGTACTGAAGTTGACCGATCCCCGGGTCCGTGATCGCCGCTATACAATGGATAACGGCGATCACGGAAAAGTTGTAAAAAGTAAAATAAAGTTTCACCTCACAGATCGGATCCATGAGGGGAGGTGAAAATACTCACTTGCATCCTCCGCGACGTCCCCTGGTGATATGATCCTTCCAGGACCTCACGTCGCCTTCTGCGAATGCGTGCCTGACGGAAACGTCAGGCACATGCACAGAAGGGCTCACACCCCAGGAAATTTAAAATTCCTCTGCTCCCGGCCAGCATGTGTAGCCAGGAGCAAAGAGATGTCACCGGGGACCACTGTATGCGGTTCCCGGTCACATGATCATTGCTATCCAATGGATAACAGTGATCATGTAAAGTTAAAACAAAAGTGTAAAAAAAAAAAAAGAAAAAAAAAGTTTAAAGAGTTAAAGTTTCATCTTCCCTCACGGAGCATATACGTGATGGAGGATGAAATTACATACCTAAGGCCTACGGATTTATCTGCAGACATTACCCAGGCTTCTGCGCACGTGCCTGTCGCAAGAGTGGTGACACATCGATACCAAATATGTGGGATTTTTAATTTTTTTATGCTAATATGAGAAAAAGCACAAAAAGAAGGTTTTTTAACATTTTTTTTTACATTTTTATTTTTTGTACTTTATTTTTCTCTTATTTTTACACCATCTGTGTCCCTCTGGGGGACTTACACAGCAGGACTGCAGATCGCTGCGATAAGCAATGGCAGGACTTACTATAGTGATCACAGGCTATGGCAATACAGGACGCCGGTATCTGGTGTCCTGTTGCCATGGCAACCAGCACCCTCCCTCTGTGAACCCTTTCCCTGCCGCGATCTGCATAGATTGCGGCAGGGAAGGGGGTAACAGCCGGGGGGGGGACGCTGGCTACTAGTGACAGCCGACTCTCGCTGCGGGATAGCGCGAGATCTGCTATGATCTCGTGCTATCCCTATGACGTAAGGGTACGTTATTTTGTGGGAAGCACCCTGCTCCCATGACGTACCCTTACGTCATGGGGCAGGAAGGGGTTAAGGAGTGTAGTTTATAAAATGGGGTCATTTGTGGGAGAATCTCTCATTCTGACACCTATGAGCCTTTACAATCTTGGCTTGGTGCCGGAAAACAAAGTGTTCCTCAAAATGTTAATAATTAATGTTAAATTTGTACGTCTCCTAAAACAAAAAAACAAAGTTTTTCAAATGTGCGCCTAGAATAAAGTAAACAGATGGAATTATATATCTTATCAAAAATGTGTACAGTATGTTTGCAGATATTTGAGATATTGCAGTTAAATGTGAAATTTTTTTCCCCCAATTTTGGCACTTTTAATAAATATACACAAATTCTATTGGTCTATTTTTTCCACCTAAATGAAGTACAACATGTGGCAAAAAAACAATGTCAGGATCACTTGGATATGCAAAACCTTTACGGAGTTCTTCTGTGTTGCAGTGACAATGTCAGATTTCCAAAATTTGGAAGGCACAAAAAGGCTTGGTCACTAAGGGGTTAAAGTGGTTGTCCGAGCTAAAATATTTCTTTGTAAAACATAATAAAAGCACTTGTACTCATCCTTCCTGAACTCCTTAGCCCCAGCGCTGCATTTGTGTTCTTCCTGGTAGATCTGTTTACATCCTGCCATCAGTCTGTAGATGGGATGTCACAGGGTGCTGCAGCCAATCACAGTACATGGCTGAAGTCAATGTAACATAAGTAAGGCCCAACAAAAAAACAAAGTTCCATCCTGTTCAGCTTATTATCCTGCAATGTTGAGCCAGAAGAAGACAAAAAAACCCTCATAAGGTAGAAGCCAATTATCCTCATTTTAGGGAAATCTATTCCTTCCCAATGTTAAGAGTTTCAATCAAAGGTCCAGACTGCTATAGGGGATCTGTATGTAAAAACAATATACTGGTGTGCAGCCGTTACCTGTAACTTCGGGTCAAATTAGACATTTTTGCATTATCAGAATTAGTGCTTTATTTATCTGGTATGAAAAGTGATTGGTGTGATGGAGCTGCTTGTGGCGGTGAAGGGTGCGGCTCCTACATCACAGAGCATGCTGGAATACAAAGGCTTTACATATCCTTTCATCAGAGATTCATCTTAATATCAAATTGAGAATGTAAAGAGAGGAAAAATGTGCTTTATTATAAAATGTATGAAAATAAATAGCATTATGGCTCATTAGAGTCATTATCACAACCATAGAGAAGTACTTACCTAGTGAGGTCCAGAACGGCTCCACCAGGGGTATACTTAAACTTAAACTGGTAGTATTCTGTAATAGTCTTAGAACAAAGAAACGGACACTTAATGAGCGCCAGGCAGTCTATCTTCATTGTACTTCAGCATAACTACCAAGTCAGGTCACCCAGTTTATTATACAGTTAACCCCTTAGTGACCACCCCATTGCCTTTTTATGTCCTGGCCTGCTGGGCTTTATTCCCAGAGGATGTAAAAACATGCATCCCCTGGGGATTAAAGCCCTGCAGGCTGTGGACGTGACAGCTCCATGCTGTCAGTTACCGGAGGTAGCCAACATCCTGGAGCTGTCACCCCTCCCCCAGTCACGTGATAAAGTGAATGAATAAATAAAAGTTAAAGTTTCAGCTCCCCTTATGGATCGGATCTGTAAGGGAAGCTACGAATACTCACCCCCGTCGTCCGCGATGCTCCCTGTCGTTCTGGTCCTGCATTACGTCACGCGCATGCGCAGAGGGCTGGGAGGCCTGAGACATTTAAAACCCCCCTGCTCCTGGCTAGTATGAGTAGCCGAGAGCAGAGAGCTGTCATCGGGAGCTGCTGTATGTGGTTCCCCGTCACATGATCGCTGTTATCCAATGGATAACAGCGATCATGTAACAGTTTTAAAAAGTTGAAAAAAAAAAAGGAAGAAAAAACGTTTGTTTCATCTCCCCTCATGGATCACATATGAAATTAGGTACCTAAGGCCCTCGGATTTATCCACGGACCTTACCCCAGCTTCTGTGCACGCCTCCGTCGCCAAAATGGCGCATGCACAAAAGCCGCAGATTATCAGGCTAATTTAAAATCTCCCCGCACCTGGCTACTAAATGTAGCCGAGAGCCTGGAGATTTCATTGGGGGCCGCAGTGCGCGGTTCTTGGTCATGTGATCACTGTTATCCAATGGATAATGACGATCATGTAAAAGTAAAAAAAAGCTAAAGTTTCACCTCCTGTCACGGATCCAAACCGTGAGGGGAGGTGAAATTATTTAACTAAGGCCACTGGTGATGTCCTCTGATGGGATCCTTATCCATGGACCTTACCCCAGCTTTGGCGCATGCACCCGTCGCCAAAATGGCAGACGCAAGTGCAGAAGCTGGAAGAGCACAGGAAATTTAATATCTCCTTGCTTCTGGCTACTAAAGGTAGCCGAGAGCCTGGAGCAGTGACTGAGGGCTGCGGTGAGCGGTCCCCGGTCACATGATTACAGTTATCCAATAGATAATGGCGACCACATAAAAGTTAAAAGACATGTTTGGGCCCCGTTGTGCATACCGACATATTAAGACCACAATGGGTATGTTTCTGAACACAGGAAAAACAGGGGTGTCAATTTAGGGATGAAAGTCTTCATTCCTATGTATGCTGTACAAAAAAAACTGTTTTTAAAATGACAATTGCCAAAAAAACAAAAATCGTACTTTTTCCAGAGGAATTTGTTAAGGGGTTTAGTATTCAAAATGGGGTCATTTGTGGGGGTTCTCCGTTGTTTTGGCCCCATGAGGGCTCTACAAGTGGGCAATGGGGCCTAAATCACCTTCAAGCAAAATGTCTGTTCTGAAAGCCACTGGCTGCTCCTTTCGGTTTGGGCCCCGTTGTGCATACGGACAGACGATTAGGGCCACAATGGGTATGTTTCTGAACACAGGACAACCATTTTGGGGTGCGAATTCTGATTTTCACGTTTACTATAGAAAAAAATCAGGTCTTTAAAATGACATATTTGCAAAAATATGAAATTTTATTTTTTCTCCTCTAAATTGCATTAATTCTCAAAAAGACACTGTGGGATCAAAATCCTCCCTCAGTGACTACATTCAGGGGTGTAGTTTATAAAATGGGGTCATTTGTGGGGGGATCTATCATTCTGACACCTATGAGCCTTTGCAATCTTGGCTTGGTGGAGAAAAATAATGTGTTCCTCAAAATGTTGATAATCAATGTTAAATTTGTACGTCTCCTAAATGGTTAAAAAAAAAAAAGTTTTTCCAACGTGCTTCCAGAATAAAGTAAACAGATGGAAATATATATCTTATCAAAAATGTGTATGGTATGTTTGCTCATATTTGACATATTGCAGTTGGAAATGTGAAGAAATGACGTTCTTTTTTTCAAAATGTTCCCAATATTGGCACTTTTAATAAATATGCACAAATGCTATCCGTCTATTTTTACCACTTAAATGAGGTACAACATGTGGCGAAAAAACAACATCAGCATTACTTGGATATGCAAAACCTTTACGGAGTTATTCTGTATTAAAGTGACAGATGTCAAATTTCCAAACTTTGGCCTGGTCATTAAGGCGCAAACAGGCCTGGTCACTAAGGGGTTAATACAGCGTCAATGTATGTGCTACAATACTCACCTGCGGATCTTCAACGTTTGTGTAAAGCTAAAGAAACATAAAAAGGAAGGCACATTTTTAATTTATTGACTGCAACATTTCAAACTTGGCAGAAGAGTTAAAGCTTACTGAAATAAGTAAAAGTGTTCCTTTTGATACTAATCAGCACAAGTGTTTGTAACCCGCCCGCCTGCCCTCACTGTCACGTCTTTGCCGATCTCTGGCATTAGATGTAGTTTCCCACCCGCTATTTCAATAAATATTGCTTGATTTTCTTTAACAGTAACAATGTAAACTGACAAAAGTTGTAACTGTTGGGCAGCTATTACACGAGCGCTAGAGGCCAGTGCAGGGGCGGCCCAGCAATCAGTGCTTTTACACGAGCGCTAGAGGCCAGTGCAGGGGCGGCCCAGCAATCAGTGCTTTTACACGAGCGTTAACAGTGTTTGTGTAATAGATCTGTGCAAACAATAGCAGGGCAAACAGCAGCAAATCAGTGCGCTCTCTACACACCTGAAACTAGATACTTAGGGCTAACACCACCATGAGCCAGATACTTAGGGCTAACCCCACCATGAGCCAGATACTTAGGGCTAACACCACCATGAGCTAGATACTTACGTCTACCACCACCATGAGCCAGATACTTAGGGCTAACACCACGAGCCAGATACTTAGGGCTAACCCCACCGTGAGCCAGATACTTAGGGCTAACACCACCGTGAGCCAGATACTTAGGGCTAACACCACCGTGAGCCAGATACTTAGGGCTAACGCCACCATGAGCCAGATACTTAGGGCTAACGCCACCATGAGCCAGATACTTAGGGCTAACACCACCATGAGCCAGATACTTAGGGCTAACACCACCATGAGCCAGGTACTTACGGCTAACCCCACCATGAGCCAGATACTTAGGGCTAACACCACCATGAGCCAGATACTTAGGGATAACACCACCATGAGCCAGATACTTAGGGCTAACACCACCATGAGCCAGATACTTACGGCTAACACCACCATGAGCCAGATACTTAGGGCTAACACCACCATGAGCCAGATACTTAGGGCTAACGCCACCATGAGCCAGATACTTAGGGCTAACACCACCATGAGCCAGATACTTACGGCTAACACCACCATGAGCCAGATACTTACAGCTAACACCACCATGAGCCAGGTACTTACGGCTAACACCACCATGAGCCAGGTACTTACGGCTAACCCCACCATGAGCCAGATACTTAGGGCTAACACCACCATGAGCCAGATACTTAGGGATAACACCACCATGAGCCAGATACTTAGGGCTAACACCACCATGAGCCAGATACTTACGGCTAACCCCACCATGAGCCAGGTACTTACGGCTAACCCCACCATGAGCCAGATACTTACGGCTAACCCCACCATGAGCCAGATACTTACGGCTAACCCCACCATGAGCCAGATACTTAGGGCTAACACCACCGTGAGCCAGATACTTAGGGCTAACACCACCGTGAGCCAGATACTTAGGGCTAACACCACCATGAGCCAGATACTTAGGGCTAACGCCACCGTGAGCCAGATACTTAGGGCTAACGCCACCATGAGCCAGATACTTAGGGCTAACACCACCATGAGCCAGATACTTAGGGCTAACACCACCATGAGCCAGATACTTACGGCTAACCCCACCATGAGCCAGATACTTACGGCTAACCCCACCATGAGCCAGATACTTACGGCTAACCCCACCATGAGCCAGATACTTACGGCTAACCCCACCATGAGCCAGATACTTACGGCTAACCCCACCATGAGCCAGATACTTACGGCTAACACCACCATGAGCCAGATACTTACGGCTAACACCACCATGAGCCAGATACTTAGGGATAACACCACCATGAGCCAGATACTTAGGGCTAACACCACGAGCCAGATACTTAGGGCTAACACCACCATGAGCCAGATACTTACGGCTAACACCACCATGAGCCAGGTACTTAGGGCTAACACCACCATGAGCCAGGTACTTAGGGCTAACACCACCATGAGCCAGATACTTAGGGCTAACACCACCATGAGCCAGATACTTAGGGCTAACACCACCATGAGCCAGATACTTAGGGCTAGCACCACCATGAGCCAGATACTTAGGGCTAACGCCACCATGAGCCAGATACTTAGGGCTAACGCCACCATGAGCCAGATACTTAGGGCTAACACCACCATGAGCCAGGTACTTACGGCTAACACCACCATGAGCCAGATACTTACAGCTAACACCACCATGAGCCAGATACTTACAGCTAACACCACCATGAACCAGATACTTACGGCTAACACCACCATGAGCCAGATACTTACGGCTAACCCCACCATGAGCCAGATACTTACGGCTAACCCCACCATGAGGCAGATACTTACGGCTAACACCACCATTCGTAGCTGTAAAAGGAAAAATATCTGCATCAAATACAGCGCAGAAATAGCAATATTTGGACTGATAGACGAAGAAGAGTGGACACACTACAATAAAATATTCATCAGAGAAATGTTATTCATAGCCAGAAAAACCGTAGCCATGAGATGGATGGCAACGAGACCGCCCTCCATTACACAATGGAAACAATTAGCTGACACTATAATAGTGTATGAAAAGGTGATTTACCAGCACAGAGGATGCCCAGAAAAATTTGAAAAAGTGTGGGGTGGGTGGATAGACTCGCACAACACATTATAAGTCAAACAAGTACAGGTTAGATATCTAGTTGGAAAAGAAGAAGACATTCACACACAACTACGAACCAAACGCACCAACAGTTTTATTTTATTTTCTCAAATGTTAAAAGTTAACATGGAAAACATTATGTAACCATAAAGTGATATAAGATGCAGAACAAATGAACTGTACATAGAAATATATGTAAGAATTGTTTTACAATCTGTCAATAAACGAAGTTAAAAAAAATACAGCGCAGAAGGAAATACTAATAACTTGTACAAAACAATGTACAGACAACATGTGTGTATTGGGCTGCTTTCACATCTGCACTGGGGATTCCGCTTTTCTGCTCCTTTCGGGAAGCAGGAAAGGGGAATCCCTGCGACCCTCCGTCTCCGAACAGAACTGAACAGTGCCGGGCAGACCCCATTGACTATAATAGGGTCCGCCCGCTTTCCACCCAGCTGGCCGGCTTTTGGATGATGTTTTCAGATGCATCTGTGAGGGAACCTCTGACCAACTAGAGGTTCCGACGTAGATGTGAAGCCATTCTTACATGCTCTCTTTAAATAGGACCATATTAAAGGGGCTTTTTGAGACTAAAATATTGATGACCTGCTCTTGGCGCCCCTACAGATCAGTTGTCTGAAGTGGCAACGGGGTTGGGTGAGCTCTGCGATCTCTCCCCAGGCACAGCACTGTTCATTTGAATGGGACTGAATTGCACAAAGACCAAGTGACCAATGAATGTGACATCCCTGGTCAGAGAAAAGGCCTCAACACCAACCTAAATGCTGCGGTCTCTCTAAACAGCGGATCGTGGGGGTGCTAGGTTTCAGCTTTCCCACCAATCTGATATTGATGACCCATCCTGAGGATAGGTCATCAATATCTTAGTCCTGGAAAACCCACTTTTGTATTTTCTGTTGACATGGCTGTATGGGGGCTTCTTTTTTGCATGGCGAGTTCCAGTTTTTATTGGTATCATTTTTGACTATATATAATGTATTGTAGAACTTTTATTACAGTTTTTGATTCTAGGTTCACACCCCGTTTTTGTCACATAGTTGAGGGATACTATTCTGCATATTCTTCAACTACACCCGGTATCCAGATATATACAATCGTTTACAATAGAAGACAATGACAACTGGATCCAGATGAATAGGCCTCTTCATGCATCCTGTTTTGAAGTTTACGGTAATACAATACATGTTTAACAGTATGGCCAACCCAGTGTGAGGCTAGCCACAGTAGGTTCTAGAGTCTGTTCGCATCACGCTAAGGCTCAACTATTGCTACATAAACCACAAAAACCTCTGATGTAACAGACATCTCCATAGGGCTCTATTCACCTGATGAATGCCCAAAGAACGTTCTGTTGACAACTGCCCTGCTGGTATACGGCACGGCATTGCACAGAATAGAATAGTAGACTATGTTGTTCTATGCCATGACATCTTGAAAAAAAAAACCTAATATATATGCAATGTTTTTTTTTTCTAACAGGGGAGCCTATAGCCTTGTGAGCCGCTGTGTATCTATACAATGGTGTATATTAAAGTCCTCCTGATGTATGCCTATACATAAAGCCTCAGTGATTGTTCTTTCTAATACGTGCTTGGCAATCCTGGTGCGGAGCATGAGTACTGCCTAATTAATTCCAAGCAGCAGAATCTGTATAGCATGCAATTTCTGAAACAATCATTTGGTGCCTAATTTCACTGCAGAGACAAATATCAATACTTACATATTTTTTCTGCAATGCATCATAACAGCCCAGCATCCTGCAACAGAAGATGAACGGGATAGTCATTTACTGGGAAGACAATAGATGTTCTCATTCTGCATGGAGTAGCTCTCATCATCAGTCAGCCTCCCTTTATAGGGCTAACCCGGAGAAACGTTTTGTAGTTCTCCCCGGGTCCAATCGACACCAAGTGCCTGCTAGGATAGTTCGGCCACATGTACCACTGCATCTCCCCTGCAGCTTAAAGAGCTTCTCCGGGGAAGCCATTTTTGTTTCCTCATGGTTCTGTTGACACAAAGTGCCTAGTAGGGCAGATAATATATTTACAGATCACTTTGCTGATGAGAGAAGCGCTGAGCTCCAGTCCTCCGTTGTCCCATGTGAGCCTCGTTGTGACTAGTCAAGCCCTTCATTTGTGGACTGCAAGTCTTTTTTCCCTATGGCTGCAATGTGAGGAATAAATTGACTTCCATTCTGCTGTAGGGTTCGGCTCAACAAGGCGCGGGTCACATGGAACGATGTAGCGCTGATTTGGAAATGGGTTGCGCTACATGTGTAACACCGACCGCCAGGCGCATGTGAGCTGCACTAAGCTAATTACATAGCTCCTTCACTGCCACTCACTTTTATCGGTGGCTATGCTACACAGTTAGCCTAGTGGCGCTGAGCTGTGACTTTATTACAGTTGTAGCTTACTAAGTGCATTAGTGGTGTTAAATCTGTAGCAGACACTTTGTGTCAACTGCACTAGAAAATGATCCCCTGGTGTCACTCCTTAAGCTGCAGGGGGATGTGTAGTACCTGGAGACCATGCAAGGCTCTGTTCACACTGCATTTGAGCCATCTTTTGGTAGCTTGCCCCCACCTGTACCTTTGCCGAAAGGCTCTGATGAATGTGTACAGTGAGTCGCCCAAAAGCTCACGTCAGCAGCATGCCGCTGTATAGAAAAAGTGTATTTAAAAGTGTATGTTCACAAGTGCAATATTAGTCAGGGTTTCTTGGACTGATATCGCGCTCCCCCATGTAGTAAATATGGCCTCAGTCTCCGTTCACATCGGTTTGGGTTCTATAATAAATAGGTTGTGTAAAACACCTTTAGGGCTCGCACCCACTTGTGCTTTGTTAACGCTGTGATATCGCTGTGTTTTTTACTGTGACTGTCAATGGGACTTTCTAATATTAAAAACGCCTCGTAGATTTGTGCTTTGTGACTTTTGTGCGTTTTTAACATTAGAAAGTCCCATTGACAATCGCGTTAAAAAAACGCAGCGATATCGCAACGTTAAAAAAAAAAAGCAAGTGGGTGCGAGCCCCTAAACTAAAAGGCAACATATGCCACTATATGCCATACCGTGCATGCTTCATGCAAATGCCTCCATGGAAAACACAACCTTCATTGTGCAGTTCACATATTCTGCAGCGGCTTTAGTGTGGGAGAAAACACAACGGACACTTTGGCTTCTGTCAGTTTTCATATCCGATGCATATATTGGACGCAGACCTACAGACATCTATTGATCCAAGGAACATGGGTATATATATTGTACACTTGGTTGACATTTTTGATATGTGGCTTCTGAATAACCAACAGTAAAACTGTCACCAAGAGAAAGAATAAACAGTCTGACAAAAGGATGGTTAGAAAACTGACAACCAATATGGCTGCACTTGCGTAAATATGGCTGATTTAACACAAATGCCGGTACCTGGAAGTAAAACCGCTGTCCAGCCGACCACTAACATATGTGGGTTCAGAAGCTCAACCTACATGTTATTATAAGCTAAGCTGTTCCGTCCTGGACATCTCAGGCAGCGACCGCACTCCAACACTCCTGTGGACGCACTAATTGGAGGACAGCCACTGCCACAGCTCTACCCCAAATGCCCTACCTGCACACCATTTTCAGGTGGACTGAGGAAGCGGCACGAGGCGCCGCCAAGTTCTGGTTTGTGGGAGGGACAAATAGTAGCACTTTATATGCAGCATCAATGCTTGACCCCTTAAAGAGGTTTTTCCTTCCCCCTTTTATTTATCCACATAGAGGTCTGCGAGTTGTTTTTTTTGGAACAGGTTGTATTTTGCAATGGTGCCATAGAAGGTACTGAAGAACTAAAAATTCTTAGTGGAGTGAAATGGAAAAAAAATGAAATTCCGCCATCTTTGGGTGCGTCTTGTTTCTATGGCGCACACACTCCAACAACGACCTGATAACGTTATTCTATGGGTCGGTACGGTTACTGCGATACCGAACTTATAGAGGTTTTTTTCTTGCTGTACTACTTGCATTTTTTTTCAAAGATATATATTTTTTTTCAATTATCTTCTGCCGCCATAACGTGTTAATTTTCCGTCAACGCAGTTGTGTGAGCCCTCATTTTGTGTGAGCCCTCATTTTGTGTGAGCCCTCCTGTAGTTTTTATTGGTACCATTTTCAAATACATACAACTTTTTGATCGCTTTTTATTACATTTTTTCTTGGAGACAGGGTAACTAAAAAAAGCGCAATTCTTTTTTTTTTTTTGCTTCTGACGACGTTCACCATGCGGGGTAAATAATGCGTTATTTTGATAGATCGGACTTTTACTATCCAGTAGTAAACTATATAGTATATCCACTATAATATATTTATTACAAATATGGCAAAAGGTTTTTTTCCGTTTTACTACCTTTTTTTCAATAATTAGTTAAAAACATTGTAAAATTTATTTTTATATTTTTTTTAGTCCCCAGAGGGGACAGGAACCTGCTTTGAAACCCCCCCTCACTATAATGTATTGTCATACAGCAGCATTACATCATACTGTGATCTGACAAGCAGTCTATCATGCCCCGCCAGGGCTTGATAGTTACTCTGCAATGGCAGCCCTGCGGCCTTTCAGAAGGCCCCCAGCTGCCATGACAGCCACACAGCAATCTCATCGGTTGGGGCATTTAAATGCCCCTGTCAGAATTGACTGGCATTAAAGGGTTAACAGTGTTTGAAGGTCTTTTCATGCAACATTTTGCAGTGTCTTTTGAAGAAATACATATCGGAAGGATTTTCAATGTACACCTCTGATGGCTGCAATGGGGCATACAGTGGCATCTGTTTCCATAGACCGCAGTGCTGCGCAGAATACATTGTTGCAAGTGCAGTACCTACTGTATAATGCAGAACAAGTATATGGCAAGCGGACCCTGCAGAAGGCAGTGTAACAGCCCCCTGATGCTAATATACATATCTCACCATTTCACAAGCTGGGTGGAGCCGGGGCAGCTTTTATCTTCCCTCAGAATCTTCACACATATGTCTGCCAAGAGAAGAGAGACAAGACCACAAGACCACCCCTCCAGCTTAAAAAGGTTGGCCAATTTTAGTTTCACAAAAGCAAGCTGTAATTCCGCTGTAGTAAGAGCCCTTCCAGACTCAACGGCCGGTCTAACGCAGATAGCCAACAGGTCGTCCCAGCGATAATCATTGCAGTCAGTGAATGGAGGCGGTGCGGGCCGGGGATCGTTCCAGTGCACCCACCTCCATTCACAGAAAGCAAGCAGTCATTCATAAATGAGCGACTGCTTGTTTACACGGGCCGATTTGTTGTTCAGTTTTCAACATGCAGAAACTGAATGACGAACGAGAAGCAAAAAAATGTGTGTTTGTCATTCAGTTAGGGCAGCATTCACACTGAAGTGATGGTCGTGGATTTTTGCTGGATGCCAGAATCTGGCCAATTATCGGCCCCGTATAAAACTGCCCTAAGATGTGCCAAATGTACTAAGAGGCATCTCGGGCGGTCTGCACTATGAGCCAGCGTAGATTTATGTATACGTTACACAGTTTCTGGCATTAATTATACTTAAATTATGTTGGATGCCTACTTCTCCGAATTCACGCTCCTCTCAAGGGCTCTCACCCACTTGCGATTTTTTTCCCTGCGATGCGACAGCGATGATTGTGTAACCAATGATTTTCAATGGTTTCATACTCATTTGCGATGTTTCAGCAGAGCTTCACATCGCAGAGAAGAAATCTGCAATATCGCTCAGCGTTTTCAATGGGGCCGGCGGCAGCAGCGCTAGCCCCATAGAAAAAATAGGGAGAATACCGCGGACTTCTGCCACACCTGTGGCAAAATTCCAGGATGCTATCCAATTGCTTTCAATGGGGTTGGCGCTGCTGCCGGCCTCATTGAAAGCAGTGGTTTGTGGCAACCCCCCAGCAGCATAATTTTTGGGGAAGGGCTTGAAATATAAGCCCTTCCCTGAAAATCATCCCTACCTGGTTAAAAAACAAAAAAAAACATTACTCACCTCTCTGCCGCTCAGACGCGTCCTCCGGCTGGCTCCTCTGCACTGCTGTCCAGCACCTCCTGAAAGGGCTGTACTGATTGGCTGAGCGCTCAGCCAATTACAGGCAGCGCTTAGCTATTCATCAATGAGCGCTCAGACAATCAGCGCAGCCCTTTCAGGACGCGGAGATTTTTAAATTCCTGCCGCTGGCCCCATTGAAAACACTGGTGATATCGCAGCGTTTTTGTTGTGCTGCGAGGCAAGTGTTTTCACTCGCTCTCGCAGCGCAAGAAATAAAAACGCCAGTGGGTGTGAGCCCTAATAGAGACTCTGTCACCTACTTTTAGACATATGAGCTAAGCCAATGGGCTGTAAGTAGGTAATCCGCTGAGTCCGGGTATGTAAGTGTTATACTTACCTCCCTTGTCTTTGACCCTATTTATAATAGGCAAACTACTTACAGCGCCGCTCAATGCATTCAACAGTGTCTTTCAGGGAAGGCATAAGGGCTCATTCACACCATGTTCTCTATGGGTGGCGTATTAAATGCTGTTCAAATGGTCACACTGCACATGACAGCGTGCGTGTGATACGGTGTCATGCACAGTGCACAATCGCTGCGTCTTCTTGTGGCAATACCACGACTTTGTAGCACCGTATGTGAGAATTTTCGGGGAGAGGGGCTTGAAATATAAGCCCTACACTGCAAATATGCCCTAATTGCAGGTTTATTTTTTGTAAGTATACTTCACCTAGAAGCGCTGTCCGGGGCTCCACTGCATCTTCTTCCTGGTCCCCGACACTGGTGGTCTTCATCTCTTCTGGCTGGGGATTGAAAAATCCCCGCCTCCTGGAAGCAATGACTGTGATTGATGCTTTTTCAATCCTCAGGCAGAGGAGATGAAGGAGAATAGTGCAGGGGACCAGGGGAGAAGATACAGCCGGGCTGACAGCGCTCCTAAGGTGATATATACTGTTTTTTTTATTTTTTCCTGCAGCCAGGGCTTTGACGGTAGGATTTCCTACTGTCAAAGTTGCATCGCACTTGCAATCGCGTTTTCGTGCGATGCGATGCAACAGAGAAGCAGGCTCTATAGAAAAAGCATGGGCTACAAAACCTCACGAGTCGCGGGCATATCGCGGGAACTGCAAGGTTTTTGTGTCGGGATGTCGCATGCTACGAAACATCGCATGCGTGAATTAACCCATGGGAAAGCACGGGCTTCACATACATGCGATTTGTAGCATTGTAGTAATGTAACAAAATTGTGCGACTTTGTCGCCCGTGTGAATGAGGCTTAAGGGTACCTTCACATATGACAAATCTGCTGCGGGTTTTCTGCAGTGGAAAACCAGCAACAAATATTCCACAGATCCTAAGTGGTGCAGATTTGGTTGCAGTTTTTGTAGCAGATCTGCTGCGAATTGGTAGTTGAAATTCTTATAGCTTGTAGTTCCAGGGTTGACGTTTGCAGCACAAATAGGCATTCTGGGGATTTAGAATCCGCAGTGTTTTAAAAAATGCTGCGGAAATTTTCGGCTCCATGTACGGGAGGTTTTAGAACTCTCCACACGGCTTCTAGTGTAAATGCTGTGGAATTTCCGTATGAAGGTGGCCTTTAAGATGTCCTATTGGATAAATCCGGTTAAACGGTACTCATATTTTCATGTAACTTGGACAACTTAATGCAGAGCTAATTGTTAGAAAAATGTACAGTAAAGGGACTTGTTTAATATAATCTCACAAGGATAAAGAAGAATCAAATGCATCTTACCTTCCAGATATCTTGTCCCATAGGCATATTCTGGAAACAGGCCCCTCAGGTAAGTGATGCATGACACCGAGACAGCAAGGAGCCTCTTAACAAGAACCAAAGACTGCTGCTCTGTAGCGATGCGGGTAGGTAGTGTCACTGTGCTCTGTAGAGAAGAGATCCGGTAAACGGGTGTCAACTACCTTTAAGAACAGATAGACATTGCAACAGTCACTGCACTCCCTCTGCGGACAAGAATGGCCTATTTAGGTAGAAATGTTGTAGCAGTGGACTGTGCTGCCGATTCGACAAGGATTACCCTCTACACATTGAGGCTTTAGGAGGGTAAAATCGGCCGGCCAGAAAAGATAAGTCTGGACCTATCGTGTGGACGGAATACGTCGGCTAGTCCCATAGACTCCTATGGGAGCTGCT
Organism: Eleutherodactylus coqui; assembly: GCF_035609145.1. Taxonomy (NCBI): domain Eukaryota; kingdom Metazoa; phylum Chordata; class Amphibia; order Anura; family Eleutherodactylidae; genus Eleutherodactylus; species Eleutherodactylus coqui. The sequence goes on along the minus strand of NC_089842.1, from coordinate 245,067,438 downwards.
GGAAAATGGAGGTAGGATGGAGTTTACCAGCGGCTCTGCTAAACTCCCTCTTCACCCCTTGCCGGCTGCCCGCAAAGAGAGGAGGCGGGACAGGGCAGGAGATTAGCACACTAGCTCCCACCCTGTCTCGCCCCCTCCCCAGCAAAGGGTGGAGAGTGGGTGGGAGTCTAAAATACTAGCTTCTGTCCCATCACCTCCCTTTGCCAGCAGCCAGCAAGGGGTGGAGGGAGTTTAGCAGAGCTAAACTCTCTCCCCCTGACCGACGGTATTACAAGCTGTGGTGTATATGCGCAGTACCCGGCATGTCTGAATGGGCATTTAAACTGGAGATGCAGCCACAACTCAGTCGTGGCTGCCTCCTGTTAATTCGATGTTCGGCTGTGTTGCCGCCGTGACGCGTACTACTGAAAATCGCATCGCCCGCGAGAAGGAGCCCTGAAAGGGTGATTGTGAGAACGGTGCGCCCAAGACATTCTTAGCCCATGGAAGAGCAGCGTGCATGCATGCTTCCACTTCTATGTGGCTCTTACCCACTTGCCTATTTTTAACGCTGCAATATCGCTGCGTTTTTTTTTTACGCGATTGTCAATGGGACTTTCTAATCTTAAAACCGCATCACAAGTTGGTGCTTTGCGATTCTTGTGCGATGTGTTTTTAATATTAGAAAGTCCCATTGATAATCGTGTCAAAAAAACACAGCGATATCGCAGGGTTAAAAAAAAATGCAAGTGGGTGAGAGCCCTGACAGAGATAGCTGAAAGCTGTGCTAGGCTATGGAGTGATGGTCACACATGCGCACCACAGATCCATTCAACCGATGGGTGTGCAGCTCTCATGTCTGCAGGAGTTCACAGCGAATGGACCCCTGCAATTAACCATTTATCTGCTATCCTGTGGATAGGTGATGTTTTTTGTGGGATAACCCCTTTTAAAGACCATTTGCACAAAAAACTTGCATTCTCACTATGGCATTTTGAATTAATGCAATCTGACCCAATCGGAGTAGGTTAACCTGGATAGGGAAGCTTCATTACCCTTCAGCGCTGTGCCAGGGCTTGTTCACACGGATGATATTCCTGTGCGAGTTCCGTCTGAATGTCATCTGGATGAACTCACGCGTGAAAAGGACCCATTTATTTGATGGTGCGAGTTTGCATGTCCTACTGTTGTGTGGGTCTTGCGCAAGTATAGGCCATGCAACGTGCAGTACAGGGATAGAGCGTCCGATGCAGGTTGTGCCCGAGCATCCTGGCTCTATGAATGCGGCCTGATGGAAGTGACAACACAAATGACTGATATCAGGGTTGTCACTTTATCAGCTCTTCCAGGTGCTACCAGAAGGAAACGTACATCGCAGATGAGAACCAATACGGCTACGGCATAAATGTAGGACCACCGACCTCTGGGGTCCATCAGCCTTTGGTGAGACACCAGGTTGGATATTCTAGTTTCTGGCCTGGTTTGGAGTCTCCGTTGAAGTCCCAGCAGGAGCCCAAGAGGCACCGCAGCCCCCTTGTTTTTAGCAAGGTTGACTCCTCAATGTCAGAAATCTCCATATTGGATAAGCCCCCTGAGGCTGTAGGGTAGAAATGATTAATAAACACGGTTGTGAAAACAGAGATATGAGGATGGAACTTACCAGCGAGCTCCGGTGCATCTGAGCAGTGGCCATGGGCAATTTACAACCTGAAATGCAAAATGACATGAATGATTTATGGACATTAGTAAAGGGTAAAGGCTGCGCACAGCTTGGGGAGGCAATGGGGTTTTTCACTTACAGGGGTTTTCTCAATGTTTACCATTGCTAGCCTATCAGGATAGCTCATTAAGAGCAGATCAGCAGGGATCCGCCGCTCGAGATCCCCGCTAATCAGACGATCATCCGGCCCGCTGTCAATGAGTTCAGAGGAGCTGCACGCATGCATCGATGGTCAGGGCAAGGAGTGCAATACACGGCTTTACTGCTGTGGAAATCAATGGAAACAGAGCCATCTACTAGACTTCCAGCCCTGACCAGTGCGGCTGGACAGACGGTTCGGTGCTCAGAACAGGAAGTGTAATAGAGGGCTTCACTCCCATTACACTTCCTGCCTGACATCCAACAGGCAAGACGATCCGCTGAACAGCGGAGATCCCTACTATCAGATCCTCGCTGATCTGCTATTGACAGCCAATCCTGAGGTCCTCCATGCAGAGACAGGTGATGTCATCGTGTCTGTCAGACCATATCCAGGCGCTCGGCTTACGGGCATCTGGTCTCACGGCACCCATTACGTTTACAGCCTTTGACACCCACCCACCATCGCCTCAGTTTGCAGTGGTGTAATGGACCAGACTGCCAAGCAGGGCAACCGAGTTGTTTTCAGCAATGATTCCATGTTTAGTTTGGGTGCTGACGACGGCCGTGTTTGTGTCGGAGACCTCGTGGTGAGCGCCTCAATCTTGCCTTTGCTGTGGAGCGGCACACTGCCCCCTGTTGGTGTGATGGTCTGGGGGCCATCACATATGACAGTCGGTCCCCCCTAGTAGTGGTACGAGGGACAATGACCGCTCAGCGATATGTTCAGGACATCCTGTGTTCCTCTCATGGCGGCTTCCAGCAGGATAATGCTCGGCCGCACACAAGGGGGTCCCAGGAAGCCCCCACAACATTGTCACACGTCTGTGGCTGCAGATATGTCACCAATAGAACATGTATGGGACCATCTGGGGCGCCGACCGCGACAGCCTAGCAGTTTGCACGATCTAGAAACTCAGTTACAGCGAATGTGGAGCAATATGCTGCAAGATACCCTACAGAACCTGGGGCACACTGGGGTCGGAAGAGTAGCACTGCTCCAACCCTGTGTAGTGGCTGACACTCGTAAATGCAGGCTTGATGTATAGCTCTAGGCGAAGGCCCATGTGAACCCCGGGTATGCTGAAAGAACGTTGTCTCCCACGTGACCGCTTCAGCCAAGAGGAGGCCCAACATGGGTGACGTCCCATAAACCTGCCTCGGGGCTTCTCATGTAGGTTTACGTGATGTCATCAGGCTCTCTGGCTGGGTGATGTCACAGTCCATCGCCGCAGTGGATATATTATGTCTAGATCGTTTTGTGAACAGGGAACCCAAAGCTACATAAAACAAATAACTAAAAAACCACTGCAGGACGGGGCGGCTTCGCAGGACGGGGCGGCTTCGCATCACGGGGCGGCTTCGCATCACGGGGCGGCTTCGCATCACGGGGCGGCTTCGCAGGACGGGGCGGCTTCGCAGGACGGGGCGGCTTCACAGGACGGGGCGGCTTCACAGGACGGGGCGGCTTCACAGGACGGGGCGGCTTCACAGGACGGGGAGGCTTCACAGGACGGGGAGGCTTCACAGGACGGGGCGGCTTCACAGGACGGGGCGGCTTCACAGGACGGGGCGGCTTCACAGGACGGGGCGGCTTCACAGGACGGGGCGGCTTCACAGGACGGGGCGGCTTCACAGGACGGGGCGGCTTCACATGACGCGCAAAACACAGTGAATAGATCCCATTGAAATCAATAGGAAACACGGATCATCCGACGCAGGCGGAACAAGCGCCGCATTACAGCAATTTCCCAGAAGTGATGAGGCGTTTTGCGGGTAAAATGCACGTTGATAAGTGTGATATCGGGTTTGTCGGCCCAGTATAGGGCTCACCCGTGTGACTGCAGCTTCCCAGTACAGTTAGACTAACTTCACACGGCCAAGGGCGATATCAGGCCGTCAGTCACACTATCGCACTCGCCAACAAGCCATTTTGCGGCAGATGCGAGGCGTTTTTGTAATAAAACCGCTTTACATCACTCCGAAGAAGCAGCGCTCCATTGTTTTCAATGGGGAGACCTCGCACGGCGTGCAGCTCGGTGTGATGCTGCTGAGACCACCGATGTGATGTGAGAACCAACGATCAGCCGACGCAATGTGGGGAAAAAAATAGCTAATATGTATGACTTCATTCACAAGGACAGGGTTCATATTGGGGTGAGACCTGTGCATCTCGCGATGCATCAATCCCATGCGGTGTTCTCGGCCGTGTGAAGCCGCCTTGCAGCACTAGATCTGCAGCGCTTTGTTCCCTCTACGTCGGAGCAGGAGGCACTTTATCAATAAGCGTTTCCACTGCGGTTTTTTGGTAGTATTTCCGCAGCGTGTGAACGCGCCCTAAAGAGGATTCCGTATATCTGCCAGCAGCCGCCATGGTTTATACACATCGGGGATATTTAGGCTCGGGCTGCGCGGTAACAGCACAGCCGACAACTCACTTCCCCAAAGTAACACTGGCACAACATCATCTAAGTTAGTTGCCCACAATATGACCTTAACCCCTTAGGGCTCATGCCCACGGACGGAGCGGAATATGCTGGCGTATTTACGCCGCGGGAGTACCATGGTGGTAAACAAAAAGTCCCCACTGGGGATCGCGGAAAGACGCACATTTTTTGCGCGGTCTCCATTAATACTATATTATTGGAGATCTCTGTTGCGGAAAAATACAGTGAAATAGACCGTGCCGCAATTTTTTTTCCCGCAGCGGAAATCCGCAGCAGAATCACGTATGTGAGCGCTGACGGGCAGAAACGCTATTAGGTTCAATAGAAGCTGCCGCGTTATTCCGCCGCGGAAAACATGGCAGAAATCTGTCCGTGGGCGTGAGCCCAAAGTGACCGCAGGATGCCCTTTTACTAATGCGCTTTGACCCCTTAGGGATGCACCTCCCCCCCTCTGTTATTTCTCCATCGCCGGGTTGTTTTTGCAGGACGAGTTGTGTTTTTCGATGATACTTTGGAGCACAGAAGACGTTTTGTTCGCTTTTTACTACATTTTGTCTTGCAAACAAGGTGACCAAAAAAAGCGCAATTCTGCGTCATTTTGTTTTCTGACGATGTTGACCGTGCGGGGAATAATGCGTTACTTTGATCGGCCTTTTATGGACGGGGCGACACCGAATATTCTTTTATTTAGATTTTTTTCATAACTTTTATTTGTTTAATACTTAATAAAACTCTTCTAAACTGATTTTCCCGTTCTCTCAGTCCCCGCAGGGCACAATAACGTGTGATGCTTTGATCGCTCCTGCAGTATGATGTAATACCATAGTATTGCGTTATACCACAACCTATCAGGCCTCCTCGCAGGCAATCTGCAATGACAGCTCTGGGGGCTCTCAGAAGGCCCCTGATTGCGCGAGGGACCCCCGAACATTGATCGGGGGGATGTCAGTGGCATGTAAGGCTGCCTGTGCACGGGTGATAAATCGCCCACGGATCACGCTCTGTAAAGCTTTCTATAGGGTTGCTATGGAAAGCGCAGCCTGACGTCCATAAGCGAAGCATCAGAGCAATTCTCCGCTCGAGGGATTTAGATCGCAGCATGCTGCGATTGTCGGCGACTCTCAGCGGTGAGCCTATCTATTGGATAGGCTCATCTCGGATTCCTGTCAGCTAGCCATATACAGGGGCCCTAAAGGGTTATTAGCTGTGATCAGCGGCAGTACTGATCAGAGCTGTTGCAAGCTGATGCTGGCTGTAAGAAACAGCCGGCACCCGCATTGCATGGAGCAGGATCGATCCCCCCCCCCCATACAAGCCTGAACCACCAGGACATAACTGTTTATCTTGGAGCATAAATGGGGTTAAACCTGGACATATATCTCTATAAGGCGGTGGCTCGGCTGACTACTGACAGCCAGGCTCCAACTGCCAAGAGCAGAAAAAGCTCAGATCCTGCCAGTTTAACCCCTTACATGCCACTATGAATAGCAACTACCACATGTAAGCGGACAACATTGGGAGGGGCTCTTTCTGTCACCCATCAGTACCCTGCAATGTAATTGTAAGGTACCAATGGGTTACCATGGCAGTCGGAAGTCTGACAATAAGTCAGGCCATCAGGTCCCGCCTCCGGCAGAGTCTAATAGGCCGCGTCATACACTGAGTAGTATACACATACGTCATGTACAATCCAAGTGATTGAACAATCACATCTTCAGGAATTGGGCGGGCTTCATACGGCAGCATCGCCCCACTGAAAGCAATGGGAGAACTCTGCGATCCTCTGCATCCCCGAAGTGATATGAAAACGCCTCGCATCCCGGGGGCCTTCACACGGATGGTGAGGCCTGATATCGCCCGTGTGAAGGAAGCATTAAAAACATTGTGTCCAAAAAAGTTCAACAAAGCCTAATTCAAAGAAAAAAATCCAGTTTGAAAAAAAAAACCCCAAAAAACATTATTCTTACAAAACCCATTTTAAATGGGCAAAATACCAAAAAGATGTTTAAAAAGGCAACACTAGTAGGTATTAGGGGTCCCTCACACGTCCCGATATCGCCCTCGCAATCCATATGAAACCCCTGGATACGAGGCGATTTCATGTGAAAGCAGCCTTGCATCACCGCAGGGAATCCCTCCAGCCGAGGCCGAAAGGGCATTCCCCAGCCGAGGCCGAAAGGGCATTCCCCAGCCGAGGCTGAAAGGGAGAGGGATTCCCCAGCCGAGGCTGAAAGGGAGAGGGATTCCCCAGCCGAGGCTGAAAGGGAGAGGGATTCCCCAGCCGAGGCTGAAAGTGATTCCCCAGCCGAGGCTGAAAGTGATTCCCCAGCCGAGGCTGAAAGTGATTCCCCAGCCGAGGCTGAAAGTGATTCCCCAGCCGAGGCTGAAAGTGATTCCCCAGCCGAGGCTGAAAGGGAAAGGGATTCACCAGCCGAGGGTGAAAGAGAATGGGATTTCCCAGCCGAGGCTGAAAGGGATTCCACCTATCATAGCCGTGGCAACGGCCCAATTAAAAGCGATAGTTGGCATTGCCAAGGACATGCTGCAAATGGGAATGAACCACTGAGCATCATTGGTTTTACAGTTATGCGTTGGCACTCACTCCCGCATTGCCTTATCTTATGGCCGTGGTGCGGGCACCCTGAGGCCTCCTGCACACGGATGGATTTGAATTGCGAAATCCAGAGCAGCATTCCGCCTCCGGATTGTGCAGCACATCCGCCCCTAGCATGCTATGGCAATACACGATTTCCTGCACATGAGCCGGAATGGATTGTGCTCTTCTGCTCGCAGGGGGATGTAAACCACAGTATGTGATTTTGTGTGAGCTACGCACAGCCGGCTTCCATTTAAGTCATCGGAAGCCGTCCGTCCTGTGGCCATTCTGCCATCATCGCTGCAGAACGGTCGTGGCAGCTGCGTCATCGCCATAGCAACAGTGCGGGGTCCTCTGTCCTGCGGATGCATGCCGGCCGGCCCATCGGCAGCAGAAGAGAGGACGGCAGACAGGTAAGCTGGGGTCACTGGCTGGGCATCGGGTGGAACATGTGGGGTCTGCCCCGCCCGTGTGCAGGCGGCCTTACAGCGTGTAACAACATTGTGCTATTTATCAACCACGGTGAACGCCAAAAACGGGATTAATTATGGCAGAATTGCTATTTTACTTTTGTTTGCCTCCCAAAAAACAATCATCCAAAGTAACACGTCCCAAAATACTGCCGCTAAACACAAGCCCTCCCCGAAAGACAGGAATGTGCCGGGTGGCACACGAACGGATGGTTGATGCGTCCACAGCAAGTACCGGTCAGAACGCCCTGCGCAGCCCCCCCGGTCAGAACGCGCTGCGCAGCCCCCCCGGTCAGAACACGCTGCACAGCCCCCCCGGTCAGAACGCGCTGCGCAGCCCCCCCGGTCAGAACGCCCTGCACAGCCCCCCCGGTCAGAACGCCCTGCACAGCCCCCCCGGTCAGAACGCGCTGCGCAGCCCCCCCGGTCAGAACACGCTGCACAGCCCCCCCGGTCAGAACGCGCTGCGCATCGCCGCCGGTCAGAACGCCCTGCACAGCCCCCCCGGTCAGAACACGCTGCGCATCGCCGCCGGTCAGAACGCGCTGCGCAGCCCCGCCGGTCAGAACGCGCTGCGCAGCCCCGCCGGTCACAACACGATGTAATGGCGGAGCGCGCCGTGGGATGTAATGGCGGAGCGCGGCGTGGGATGTAATGGCGGAGAGCGGCGTGGGATGTAATGGCGGAGCGCGGCGTGGGATGTAATGGCGGAGCGCGGCGTGGGATGTAATGGCGGAGCGCGGCGTGGGATGTAATGGCGGAGCGCGGCGTGGGATGTAATGGCGGAGCGCGGCGTGGGATGTAATGGCGAGTAGATAAATACGACCGCGCTCTATGTAATACACAATGTACGCCAATGTGAGCGGACGGCGAGGCATCCTGTCACACGCGCCATGGTACTGGGGTCTGCGGCTCTAGACCGTCTACACCCTGAGAGGACGGGCCCCCAGCTGACCCCACGGGCCCCCAGCTCTAGTGTCACCTCACAGACCCGACCCCCACAGGTAACATTAGGCCTGTTATCACTGACGCCCGCCGCTGTAAGGACGGCTTACTACTTTGTCTCCGCGGCCGGCGGCTTTATATGCAGAAGGACGCGGTTTCCCGGCACTTCACTAGAGGTAATATGGCGGCCGGGGATGGGGAGAAGACTCTGGGACCTGAAGGCCGAAGACGGGAGAGGTCACGTGACGCGGCGGGAACCTGAGGTGAGGGGAGGTCACGTGACGCGGCGGGAACTGCGATGAGGGGAGACCACGTGACGCCGGCGGGAAACTGAGGTGAGGGGAGGCCACGTGACGCGGCGGGAAACTGCGATGAGGTGAGACCACGTGATGCGGCGGGAACCTGAGGTGAGGGGAGGCCACGTGACGCGGCGGGAACCTGAGGTGAGGGGAGGTCACGTGACGCGGCGGGAACCTGAGGTGAGGGGAGGCCACGTGACGCGGCGGGTTTAGATGGCGTCCTGTCATGAGGGCACAGCCATATTGTGAATTTAGAAATCATTATTTTGGATATAATATATATATATTTCCCCCACTTTAATTATTGGAAAACCCAGCTTAAGTATAAATAAAGATTATCTTCAGATAACATATGGAGAAGCTCCTCCTATATGTATATAATATAACCCTGTATATACAGACATATTGCTATATACATATCTACACACAGCAGCAGCCGCGCCATATTGTATATTAAAGCAGTGCGGCCCCACGGCGTCTGAGGGCGACATCCCGTAAACCGGGCTACAGGACATCACTGATGACACCCCTATCCGACCATATATATATAGGGGTGTCATCAGTATATACTTAACCCCCTAGTGACCACACTTTTTTGCTTTTTTTCCCCATTTTGTTTTTTCCCTCCCTCTTTTAACCCCTTCCAATCCACTGTCTGACGTCTAGAGACATTCTGATTGGAGCCTGTACAGCTCCGATGTTGGAAGATGTCCGGCAGGCTATTCTTACTGTATATTACCGGCCGCTCTGTTGTCGGGGGCCTCTCCAGCATGTCACATACTGCAGTACTGGCTCTAGCCAGCAGATGGCGCCATTGTATAATGGCAGAAAGAGAAAGCCCCCTAGCAAACCCTGAATCCAAAATTGGATTGCAAAGGGTTAAAAACTCGCTCCTCCTTTATTTCCCCATCGCCGTCGCTGTATGAGGGCTCGTTGTTTTTTGCGGGACGAGTTGTAGTTTTTAATGGTGCTATTTATTTACCGTATAATGGACGGAAAAACTTTTACAAAATTCTAGGTGAAGAGAAATGAAAAAAACAACCGACATTCCGCCATCTTTCGGCGCGTCTTGTTTCTACGGCGCACAAACGACAACAACGATGAGCGGATGACTTTATCCTGCGGGTCGGTGCGATTACTGCGATACCCAACTTGTAGAGGTTTTTTTGCTGTAGAACTTGTATTTTTTTTAAAGACATCTAATTGTTTTTTATTATTTTGCCGCCATCTTCTGCGCACAATCCCTTTTTTATTTTTGCGCTGACGTCCGTGTGCGAGGGCTCGCTCTGTGCGGGGCGTCCGGTCGTTTCCATATACATGTTTGAATACCTATGACTTTTTGGACGCTTTTATTAGATTTTTTTCTTGGAGACGGGGTGACCAAAAAAGCGCATTTCTGGCGTTTTTTTTAATTTATTTCGGATGACGTTCACCGCGCGGTAAATAATGCGTTACTTTGATAGATCGGACTTTTACGGAGGCGGCGGTACCAGATATGTATTTTCGCTCACAGAAGCAGTGTGATTCTCTGGGGTATTCTTATAGTCACAGGGAAGGAAGAGTTAAAAACGAACCTTTATTGTATAATGCTACAATGTATAAATGACTAAACGTATGGAGACGCTGGTTGTACGGGTGGGGGCTGGTGGATACATGCACACTAGGGGTGAGCGAGCACGCTCAAGGTAAGTTACTCCAGCGAGCCTCCCTCATCTCAAGTAACTGCCTTCTCCTCTGAGTGTGCTCGGGGGAGAGAGCGGAGGGGAGCTGGTGGGAGAGTGAGAGTGATCTCTCCCCTCCCCCCCCCCCCTGCCGCACCCCCCCCCCCCCCCTCCCGAGCACGCTCGGAGGAGAAGGCAGTTACTTGAGATGAGCGAGGCTCGCTGGAGTAACTCACCTTAGCGAGCGTGCTTGCTCATCTCTAATGCACACCCATCAAATTCCGCCCTACCAAGCAAGAAACATTCCGAGTTGGACTGCACTAATGCTGCCTTAAGGGGTGCAGGATACACAAGTTGGGTGACCGGTATAGTAAGCCCTTCCACGCTCTCCTGCTAAATCATTTCAAACCCCCTTGCACATCCAAATGTGGGGACGGGCCCCCAGCCGCAGTGTTAGTACAGAGTGCCTGCGATAGGAAGGCAAGCCTCCATCCAATAGAGAGCCTCCCTAATGCCTTCTGAGGCTCTCAGGAATGTGGCCCTCAGATATGCCCCTCTACAGTATCACTGCTGATACAATATATATCCCCGGTTTGGGGTGTACGTCCCTAGACCACTCCATGTATTAGTTACAGCGCTTGCCAGTGAAGATACTACTTCTGGCTCCTCCTCACATGTGGAGGACGCCGAGTGAAAGCCGCGCTGACAGATCGCGATCCTGTTCCAGCTCCTACCCCCCCCCCCCCCCCCCATGGAGACATACAATGAGAGTATCAGTCACTGCACTGGCTGCCCCTTAAATACAGAATTCAATTTAAACTCGCTACCTTCATCCATAAAGCCCTCCACAGCGCAGCGCCCCCCTATATTGTATTCGTCATCCACAGCGCAGCGCCCCCTATATTGTATCCCTCATCCACAGCGCAGCACCCCCCTATATCGCCTCCCTCATCTCAATCCATCACCCAGCCCAGGCTCTCCGCTCTGCTAACGAAACCAGACTGCGCGCCCCTTTCATTCGAACTTCTCATTCCCGCCTCCAAGACTTCTCCAGAGCAGCACCGGTCCTCTGGAACGCACTACCAAAGGCTACCCGAGCAATCCAGGCCCCGCAGAACTTCAGGCGTGCTCTAAAAACGCACCTCTTCAGGGAGGCATACCGCATTCCCTAAACAAACTCCTCTGTACTCCGCCTGATAACATGCTCCCTGACCTACTGACTGCAATCCCTGCTAGCCATCATAAATCGCTCCTGCAGTCATACTGTTTCTGCCGTCACACGGCTAAATGTCTGACCATTGTCTGTGTATATCACCCCTCACTCTCCACCCTGCCATACCGTGCACATCTCCACCCCGCCATACCGTGCACATCTCCACCCCCCCATACCGTGCACATCTCCACCTCTCCATACCGTGCACATCTCCAGCCCCTTTACCTTCTGTATCAGCCCACTATTCGTAGTATGTAAGCTCGTTGGAGCCGGACCCGCACCCCTACTGTTTCCATCAGCTGATTACTATGTAACCGTGGTTCTGTAATGTTTGTACTTTTGTCTTTCTGTATCCCCCCTGTCTATGTAAGCGCTGCGGGATATGTTGGCGCTATACAAATACAGATTATTATTATTATCTCGCCCAGACCAGTGATGTGCCCTATTGTGAGTGTGTGTGGTCTCGCCCCTTATGTCTACAGGCTCACACCAAGTGCTCACTCACACAATAAGCCTCCGCAAGCACCTGACCGCTGAACGCGAGCGGATACCCTGTGACTAGACCTAGCCGACACATCTATCGCAATGAGAACGTTCTGCCCAGCCGCCGTGGCCACGGTACCGGGCGCCCCACTAACTGACTAAGCTGTGCGCTAGATTCAGAAGCTAACTGTCTAGACTAACATGCTGTACATCAGCACGTTCCTTCTGTCGGACACTCAGTCTGGCTGTTTCATCAGGATGTTAGGAACTGTCAAGGGCAGCCCTGATACTGTAGCTGCTCTCTTATGCCAAATATGTATTTTTGTTTTATTATTTAGATTGTTTTTATTGTAAATATGGCAAGGGTTTTTTTTGAACTTTTATAACTTTTTTGTTTAAATTATTAATAAAACTTTATTGCTCTTATTTCTACATTCTCTTTTAGTCCCCAGGGGGGACCACAACTTGTGATGCTTTGATTGCTCCTGGAGTATGATGTAATGTCATATCGTTCAGGGGGGAATGCCGGAATTGCACTTGAGCAGATGTTTTTTATTTCACAGTCTTATCTAACACAGATGACCTCCTCCACATACACTAATCTATTACACAGAAGACCTCCTCTTCCTCAAATACTATGTTATACAGACATCCTGCTCCTCAGATAATAATACAGTATCTTACACAGACACCCGCCTCCTCTGCTCCAACTACCACACAGCTCCCCATCAACACTAAACCACTATGTACCACACAGAAATGAGCCCAGCACCCACTCTTATAAAGCTATCCAAAAGGAAATCTGTGTTGCCCATAGCAACCAATCACAGCACAGCTTTCATTTTACCTTAGCAGTATAACAAGTGAAAACTGAACTCTTATTGGTTGCTATTGGCAACAAAAATTACGGGAAATCAGTGAGTTTTCAATTTTTAATTATGTCAGTATTACACCGACCTCCTGGTCATCAGATAATAATATGTTACACAGACAACTTCCTCCTTCTCAAATACTAATATATTACACAGACGACCTCCTCCTCATGCAGTAGGATATTACACAGATTGCTTCCTCCTCTTATATTAATATATTACACAGACGACCTCCTCCTCATATACTAATATATTACACAGATGACCTCCTCCTCATATACTAATATACTACACAGACGACCTCCACCTCACATACTAATATCTTACACAGATGACCTCCTCCTCATATACGAATATATTACACAGGCGACTTCCTCCTCATATACCAATATATTACACAGACGACCTCCTCCTCATATACTAATATATTACACAGACGACCTCCTCCTCATATACTAATATATTACACAGACGACCTCCTCCTCATATACCAATATATTACACAGACGACCTCCTCCTCATGCAATAAGATATTACACAGACGACCTCCTCCTCATATACCAACATATTACACAGACAACCTCCTCCTCATATACTAATATATTACACAGATGACCTCCTCCTCATATACTAATATACTACACAGACAACCTCCTCCTCATATACTAATATCTTACACAGATGACCTCCTCCTCATATACGAATATATTACACAGGCGACTTCCTCCTCATATACCAATATATTACACAGACGACCTCCTCCTCATATTCTAATATATTACACAGATGACCTCCTCCTCATATACTAATATACTACACAGACAACCTCCTCATATACCAATATACTACACAGACGACCTCCTCCTCATATACTAATATATTACACAGATGACCTCCTCCTCATATACTAATATATTACACAGACGACCTCCTCCTCATATACTAATATATTACACAGGCGACCTCCTCCTCATATACTAATATCTTACACAGATGACCTCCTCCTCATATACTAATATATTACACAGACGACCTCCTCCTCATATACCAATATATTACACAGACGACCTCCTCCTCATATACTAATATCTTACACAGATGACCTCCTCCTCATATACTAATATATTACACAGACGACCTCCTCCTCATATACCAATATATTACACAGACAACCTCCTCCTCATATACTAATATACTACACAGACGACCTCCTCCTCATATACCAATATATTACACAGACGACCTCCTCCTTGTATACCAATATATTACACAGACAACCTCCTCCTCATATACCAATATATTACACAGACGACCTCCTCCTTATATACCAATATATTACACAGACGACCTACTCCTCATATATCAATATATTACACAGACGACCTCCTCCTCCTATACCAATATGTAACACAGACGACCTCCTCCTCATATACCAATATATTACACAGACGACCTCCTCCTCATATACTAATATACTACACAGACGACCTCCTCCTCATATACTAATATCTTACACAGGCGACCTCCTCCTCATATACTAATATATTACACAGATGACCTCCTCCTCATATACTAATATATTACACAGACGACTTCCTCCTCATATACCAATATATTACACAGACGACCTCCTCCTCATATACCAATATATTACACAGACGACCTCCTCCTCATATATTAATATACTACACAGATGACCTCCTCCTCATATACTAATATACTACACAGATGACCTCCTCCTCATATACTAATATATTACACAGACGACCTCCTCCTCATATACTAATATCTTACACAGGCGACCTCCTCCTGATATACTAATATATTACACAGATGACCTTCTCCTCATATACTAATATACTACACAGACGACCTCCTCCTCATATACCAATATATTACACAGACGACCTCCTCCTCATATACTAATATCTTACACAGGCGACCTCCTCCTCATATACTAATATATTGCACAGATGACCTCCTCCTCATATACTAATATATTACACAGACGACTTCCTCCTCATATACCAATATATTACACAGACGACCTCCTCCTCATATATCAATATATTACGCAGACAACCTCCTCCTTATATACCAATATATTACACAGACAACCTCCTCCTCATATACTAATATATTACACAGACGACCTCCTCCTCATAAACTAATATATTACACAGACCACCTCCTCCTCATATACTAATATACTACACAGACGACCTCCTCCTCATATACTAATATACTACATAGACGACCTCCTCATATACCAATATATTACACAGACGACCTCCTCCTCATATACCAATATATTACACAGACGACCTCCTCCTCATATACTAATATACTACACAGACGACCTCCTCCTCCAATACTAATATACTACACAGATGACCTCCTCCTCATATACCAATATATTACACAGACGACCTCCTCCTCATATACTAATATACTACACAGATGACCTCCTCCTCATATACCAATATATTACACAGACGACCTCCTCCTCATATACTAATATATTACACAGACGACCTCCTCCTCATATACCAATATATTACACAGACGACCTCCTCCTCATATACTAATATACTACACAGACGACCTCCTCCTCATATACCAATATACTACACAGACGACCTCCTCCTCATATACTAATATCTTACACAGAAGACCTTCTCCTCATATACTAATATATTACACAGGCGACCTCCTCCTCATATACCAATATATTACACAGACGACCTCCTCCTCATATACCAATATATTACACAGACGACCTCCTCCTCATATACCAATATATTACACAGACGACCTCCTCCTATACCAATATATTACACAGATGACCTCCTCCTCATATACTAATATATTACACAGATGACCTCCTCCTCATATACTAATATATTACACAGATGACCTCCTCCTCATATACTAATATATTACACAGATGACCTCCTCCTCATATACTAATATACTACACAGACGACCTCCTCCTCATATACCAATATATTACACGGACGACCTCCTCCTCATATACTAATATCTTACACAGGCGACCTCCTCTGATATACTAATATATTACACAGATGACCTCCTCCTCATATACAAATATATTACACAGAAGACCTCCTCGTCATATACTAATATATTACACAGGCGACCTCCTCCTCATATACCAATATATTACACAGGCGACCTCCTCCTCATATACCAATATATTACACAGACGACCTCCTCCTCATATACCAATATATTACACAGACGACCTCCTCCTCATATACCAATATATTACACAGACGACCTCCTCCTCCTATACCAATATATTACACAGATGACCTCCTCCTCATATACTAATATATTACACAGATGACCTCCTCCTCATATACTAATATATTACACAGATGACCTCCTCCTCATATACTAATATACTACACAGAGTATTGCGGGTCCCACCTGGGTCATGGTTTCTCGGCATTATTATGCCACCTCCTCCTCCTGCTTGGGGTCTGGGGATCAGCGCTGAGCAACATGTATTTTCTCTCGCATTACCACAGTTATCTGAGACATTGGTTTGAACCAAACAAAAGAAGCATTACCGAATTAATAAGACGTTTACAGCTGCACTAGCATCCGAGTCCTTTTTATGCCCACGATTGCTGAGGGTGTGGGCAGAGGCCTATGTCTTGGGGGGGGGGGGGGGCGAAACGAACTGCCCCAGGTGTGGCCTGTGGAACGTCTTTTTGCTTCATCCAGTGTTTGAAGTGATGAAAGCAACCATAACTAATTTAATGAGACGTTCACAGCTGTACTAGCATCCAAGTCCGCTTTATGCCCACGATTGCTGAGGGTGTGGGCAGAGGCCGAGGTCCTAGGGGGGAAGAATGAACTGCACCAGGTTTGGCCTGTGGAACTTCTTTGTGGTTCATCCAGTCTTTGCAGCGATGAAAGGAACCGTTACTGATTTAATGAGACATTCACAGCTGTACTAGCATCCGAGTCCAGTTTACGCCCACGATTGCTGACGGTGTGGGCAGAGGCCGAGGTCCTGGGGGGAAGAATGAATTGCGACAGGTTTGGCCTGTGGAACTTCTTTGTGGTTCATCCAATCTTTGCAGCGATTAAAGCAATCGTAACTAATTTAATGGGACGTTCACAGCTGTACTAACATCCAAGTCCGCTTTATGCCCATGATTGCTGCCGCTGTGGGCAGAGGCCGATGTCCTTGGTGGGGTAAAACTCTGCCATGTTTGGGCACTCTGATTTCTTCATGTGTAATACAATCTTTGAGTTCCTTGGGCTCGCCTATGCTGCGGGTGCACAAAAACTTCCCATTGCGTTGTTTTACCTGTTTGGCACAAATACACTGACTGATTGGGTAGGGTGCAGATGGCTTTCCCATTGCGGTGTTGAGCTATCTGACACATACACAGAATGAATTGTGTGTGGACACATGGATTTCGCATTGCTATGTAACTCACGACACCTTGGGTCACACAAGGTGGAGGCTGGGAACGAGCCTGACCCTGGGCCCGCTCACGTGCTTCCCACACAGAGTATTGCTGCATTGTGTAGATGTGTAGAAGTGCTGGCACCTGAGTCCCCTTTATGCCCACTTTTGCAGCTACTGACAATTTTGTGACGGAGGTGGCACGGGATTGGAATGATGATCGTACGTCAATTTATCATCAATTCTCAACAGCATTGTGGGCTATCGCCTCCCCCTTTCAAAGAGGGTCCCTGCCTGCCAACCCTCTGCAGTGTATGCCTCCGCTTTCTCCTCATTGCAGACGCACTTAGAAATAGACATGAGGGTGGTGTAGCTATGCAGCGAGCAAGTGGTATGAGGCAGCTAAACGCTGCGCAGGGAAACTTTTGTGTGCGCTGTGGATGCAGGGTCGTGCGGGCGGTTGGGCAGCATGTAACCC
The DNA here is from genome assembly GCF_035609145.1 of Eleutherodactylus coqui. NCBI lineage: Eukaryota > Metazoa > Chordata > Amphibia > Anura > Eleutherodactylidae > Eleutherodactylus > Eleutherodactylus coqui. The sequence goes on along the minus strand of NC_089842.1, from coordinate 245,049,690 downwards.
AGGAGAAGAGGCAGCGGTGTGTCCCGCAGGCAGTGATTGTGCTTTGTTGGAGGTTGTGTGGTGCTTAGCTAAGGTGGGCCTTGCTAATGAGGGTTTGTCCGAAGTAAAAATTGTTAGGGGGGTGACGCCAGACTCTTGCCCCCTTTGTGGCTTAATAGTGGGACCTGGGAGCCTGAGATGCAGCCATGCATGCTGCCCCTGCCCTTCCCTATCTGTTTCTGTGGTGTTTCCATGACTTTCGGATGTTTTCTGGTGTTTGACAAGTCATCAGCTATGCGGAGCATCGGTCCCATACAAAAATGCTCGAGTCGCCCATTGACTTCAATGGGGTTCGTTACTCGAAGCGAGCTCTCGAGCTTCACGGAAAGTTTGACTCGAGCATCGAGCACCCGAGCATTTTGGTGCTCGCTCATCTCTAATTAAGACATTTAAAAGTATCATATAAATTTTCCTTATGAAGCCGGGGGTTTAGTGAAGGCAAGGTTGTAGTATTAGCTGTGGAGTAAATTGACTTGTCGGGAATGATGTTAAAGTCTCCGCAAATTAATAGAGATGAGCGAGTATACTCGTTTCGAGTAATTACTCGATCGAGCACCGCGATTTTCGAGTACTTCAGTACTCGGGTGAAAAGATTCGGGGGGGCGCCGGGGGGCGGGGGGAGGTGTGGCGGCGCGGGGGGTAGCAGCGGGGAACAGGGGGGAGCCCTCTCTCCCTCTCCCCCTCACTCCTCGCTGCAACCCCCCACTCACCCACGGCGCCCCCGAATCTTTTCGCCCGAGTACGGAAGTACTCGAAAATCGCGGTGCTCGGGCGAAAAAGGGGCGTGGCCGAGTACGCTCGCTCATCTCCACAAATTAACAATTTTCCTTTTTGTATTTTCCCAATTTTCTTTACCATTTCGATCAGAAATGAGATCTGAGCACTATTGCAGGCATGTATGTTTACTAGGGTGATTACATTTCCATTTAAAGTGCCTACTAGCATGATGGATCTACCCTTTGAGTCTATCAACACAAAGTTAATGTTTTCTCTAAAAGCAATTGCCTGCTGTTTTTTTGCACAAAATATTTGGGGAAATTTTTTGTTAGAAAGGGGGAGAGAGACAAACCTAGTCAATGGGGTTCGTTACTCGAGCTCTCGAATTTTATGAAAAGCTCGACTCGAATAATGCGGACTTGAGCATTTGGGTGCTCGCTCATCTCTATTACTGACTACTAGACACTACACCGGGAAGACCAGTATTCACTATTTTAGTTGACTTTTATCTGTTCTTGTATCGTAACTGTTCTCAGCTCCATAAAATCTTCCATTCAACACCGCAATATGACAACATTCTATAGACAGAATATGATAAGCCTTTTTACTTGAAAAATATTATTATTTCTGGTATTAGTGAGCATAAGATTATTGCTGGTGGATGTTCTTTATATCAAACTAGTTTACGCATCGCGTGTTGCTGCGAAGACAGACAAACAGACAGAAGTACATTCGTTTTTATATATATAGATAACAACCAATCATCGCATGAACCAGGAAGAAGTTCCACGGGCCAAAACTGGCGCAGTTGCATTTCCCCCAGGACATAGGCCTCTGCCCACACCCTCAGCAATCGAGGGCATAAAGTGGACTCCGATGCTAGTACACCTGGGAACGGCTCATTAAATCAGTTACGGTTGCTTTCATCGCTCCAAAGATTGCATGAACCAGGAAGAAGTTACACGGGCCAAACTCAGCACAGCTGCATTTCCCCCAGGACTTTGTCCTCTGCCCACACCCTCAGCAATTGTAGGCATAAAGCGGACTCCGATGCTAATACAGCAGTGAACGTCGCACTAATGCAGTAATGCTCCTTTTGTTTTGGCCAAACCACTGCCTCAGATAACTGTGGTAGCATGAGAGAAAATACATGATGCCCAGTGCTGATCCCCTGACCCCAAGCAGGAGGAGGAGGTGGCATTACAAGGCCAAGAAACCATGACCAGGACCCGCTATCGTCTGTAGGGGAAGTATGTTAGCGGGTCCAGGGTCAGGCTCAGTCCCAGCCTCCACCTTGTGTGACCCAAGGTGCCCTGAGTTACACAGCAATAGGAAATCCATGTGTCCCAACACAATTCATTCTGTGTAGCTGTCAGATAGCTCAATCAGCACCGCAAGGGGAAAGCCATCTGCACTCTGCACCTTACCGAAGTCAGTCAGTGTATTTGTACCAGACAGGTAAAACACCATGATGGGAAGTCTTTGTGCACCCATAATATAGGCCGACCCAGTAATATTCCTGTAGCAGAAGTATAGGCAGACCCCTGTAACATTCCTGTAGCAGAAGTATAGGCAGACCCCTGTAACATTCCTGTAGCAAAAGTCTAGGCAGACCCCTGTAACATTTCTGTAGTAAAAGTATAGGCGGACCCCTGTAACATTCCTGTAGCAAAAGTCTAGGCAGACCCCTGTAACATTTCTGTAGCAGAAGTATAGGCAGACCTCTGTAACATTCCTGTAGCAGAAGTATAGGCAGACCCCTGTAACATTCCTGGAGTAAAGGTTTAGGCAGACCCCTGTAACATTTCAGTAACAGAATATAGGCAGACCCCTGTAACATTCCTGTAGCAAAGGTATAGACAGACCCCAGAAACATTTCTGTAGCAAAGGTATAGACAGACCCCTGTAACATTCCTGTAGTAAAAGTATAAGCGGACCCCTGACACATTCCTGGAGCAAAGGTATAGGCAGACCCCTGTAACATTTCAGTAGCTGAAGTATAGGCAGACCCCTGTAACATTTATGTCGCAGCAGTATAGGCAGACCCCAGTAACATTTCTGTAGCAAGAGTGTAGGCGAACCCCTGAAACATTGGGGTACCATGAGTGTAGGCGAAGGCCAGAAAAATTAGTTAGATAACAGTATAGCCGAGGGCCAGAAAAATTTGTGTACTAAGTACAAGTGCACCCCTGAAAAATTGCTCAACCGTGAGGGCAGATGAAACCCATAAACATTTTTTAAAGATACAGCTCGCTGTTGCTTAATATATAACAGAGCCTGGAGGCAGCCCTGTGAAGAAAATTGGTTTCTGCTTTTTAAAGTATCAATACAATACTTTTGAAACTTTGAAAAATTGTAAAAAAAATTGTAAGCAGAGCCTTTTGGGCCGCAGAAAAATTGGACGTTCATCGTGATGACATGCTGCTTTAGGAGAAGAAGTAGTAGTAGGAGGAGTAATAATATCCGAGAGTGATTGACAAAGCTAATTCACCCTCTTTTTCCGGTGATAGACAATGTTTTTTTCTCCTGTTGCAGCGAAAATAATCATTAGGTTCCGCTGCTCTCCGCTGGGGGAGAAGAGAATTCTGGGGAAATCCAGCCTTTATTCACGCTTATCCGTGATGATTGCCCCAGTTGCACCAAAAAACACACTCTCTGACAAAACACTAGCGGCAGAGTAGGCAAGCACCTCCAGGGCGTACAAGGCAAGTTCGTGCCACGTGTCCAGCTTTGACACCCAATAGTTGTATGGAGCAGAGGCATCACGGAGGACGGTGGTATGATCGGCTATGTACTCCCTCATCATCTTTTTACAGTGCTCCCTCCGACTCAGCCTTGACTGGGGAGTGGTGACACTGTCTTGCTGGGGAGCCATAAAGCTGGCAAAGGCCTTGGAGAGTGTTCCCCTGCCTGCGCTGGACATGCTGCTTATCCCCACATCTCCCTTGCTACTTGGCCTTTGGAAATGCGTATTCTGCCACTAGCGCTGTCAGATGGGAACTTTAGCATCACTTTTTCCACCAGGGCCCTGTGGTATTGTATATGAGCAGAAAATAGAGATGGAGGAGAGCTGCTACCGTTAAAAATTTCCTTCTTTATTGAATAAAATAAAGCATACAGCTCACAGGTGACCTGTGGTATTGCATCACTCTCGTACCCCTTCCCTCTTCGGGAATGAGAGGGGAAAGGTTCTCCTTATACCATGGGTCGAGAAGAGTGTACACCCAGTAATCCATGTTGGCCAGAATGCGTCTAACGCGAGGGTCACGAGAAAGGCAGCCTAACATGAAGTCAGCCATGTGTGTCAGGGTACCAGTACGCAACGCGTCACTGTCCTTACTGGGAAGATGACTTTCAGGATCCTCCTCTACAGCCCATACACGCTGAACAGATGAGAGGCAAGCAGCATGTGTACCATCTGCAGTGTGCCCAGCTGTCTATTTCCCCTCCTCCTCCTGCTCCTCCCCTCCTCCTCCTCCTCCTCCTACAAAGCACGCTGAAATATAGACATGAGGGTGGTCTGGCTATCACGCAACATACTGTTATCCCCCGTCATCTATTCCAACCGCAAAGCGTCGGCCTTTATGCTTTGCAGCAAACTTCTCAGCAGGCAAAGCAGCGGGATGGTAACGCTAATGATTGCAGCATCGCTGCTCACCATCTGGGTAGACTCCTCAAAGTTTCCAAGGACCTGGCAGATATCTGCCATCCATGCCCACTCCTCAGGAAAGAATTGAGGAGGCTGACTCCCACTGCGCCGCCCATGTTGGAGTTGGTATTCCACTATTGCTCTACGCTGCTCATACAGCCTGGCCAACATGTGCAGCGTAGCATTCCACCATGTGGGCACGTCACACAGCTGTCGGTGCACTGGCAGATTAAACCGGTGTTGCAGGGTTCGCAGGGTTGCAGCGTCCGTGATGGACTTGCGGAAATGTGCGCAGAGGCGGCGCTCCTTGCCGAGCAGGTCAGACAAGTGGGGGTAGTTTTTTAGAAACCGCTGAACCACCAGATAGAAGAGGTGGGCCAGGCATGGCACGTGTGTGAGGCTATCGAGCTACACAGCCGCCACCAGGTTATGGCCGTTGTCACACACGACCATGCCCGGTTGGAGGCTCAGCAGCGAAAGCCAGAGGTCGGTCTGCTCTGTCAAATGCTGCAACAGCTCGGGGGCTGTGTGCCTCTTGTCACCTAAGCTGATTAGTTTCAGCAGGGCCTCCTGACGCTTGCCCACCGCTGTGCTGCCGCGTCGCACGCTACCGACTGCTAGTGACGTGCTGCTCACTCTTCTTAATTGAGAGGTAGAGGTGGAGGATGTGGAGGAGGGGGAGGGTTTGGAGGAGGTGGCATAAAATGCCGCAGATACAAGCACCAAGGTAGGACCCGCTATTCTGGGTGTGGGTAGGACATGAGCGGTCCCAGGCTCTGACTCGGTCCCAGCCTCCACCAAATTCACCCAAAGTGCCGTCAGGGAGATATAGTGGCCCTGCCCACCAGCACTTGTCCACGTGTCCGTGGTTTAGTGGACCTTTTCAGTAACCGCGTTGGTGAGGGCACGATTTATGCTGCAGGAGACGTGCTGGTGTAGGGCTGGGACGGCACACCGGGAAAAATAGTGGCGACTGGGAACCGAACAGCTTGAGACCGCCGCCGCCATCATGTTTTTGAAAGCCTCCGTTTTCACAAGCCTGTCCGGCAGCATCTTCAGGCTGAGTAATTTAGCATTGTGCACGTTTAAAGCTTGTGCGTGCGGGTGGGTGGCGGCGTATTTACGCTTTCGCCCCAACGCTTGAACAGCTGAACACTGCGTTGAGAGACATTGCTGGATGAAGTGGAGGTGAGGGTGTGGGTACAGACCGGAAGGCGCTCGTGCCTGTGTCCTGGGAGGGGGATTGGATCTGAGTGGCAGGTTGGGGCACAGGGGAAGAGGCAGTGGTGTGACCCAGAGGTGGTGAATGGCCTTCGTCCCACCTTGTGGGGTGCTTGGCCATCATATGCCTGATGCTGGTGAGGCTGGTACACCTTTGAACACCTAGCCCTCTGCACAGAGGCTTGCTGCGAGGGGGTGCTTTGGGAAACAGTTGGGGGATTCTTCGCTCTGGCCCTGCCTCTACCCCTGGCCACTCCACTGCCTCTTCCAAGCTGTCCTGCTGCTGCACTTGCCTCCCCCTCTGAAGCCTTAGGCTTAGCAAACCAGGTGGGGTCAGTCACCTCATCGTCCAGCTGCTCTTCCTCCGAATCCTCTGTGCGCTCTTCCCTCGGACTTACTGCCCTTACTACTACCTCACTGACAGACAACTGTGTCTCATCATCATCCTCACCCACAATAAGCTCTTGAGACAGTTGCCGGAAGTCCTCAGCCTCATCACCCGGACTTCGGGAACTTTCCAAAGGTTGGGCATCGGTAACGACAAACTCCTCAGGTGAGAGAGGAACCAGGTTTTCCCACTCATGGCAGGGACCTGAGAACAGTTCCTGGCAGTCTGCCTGCTCAGATGATGTCACTTTCATGGAGTGAGGCGGCTGGGAGGAAGAAGGAGCAGCAGCCAGAGGATTCAGAGTTTCAGCAGTGGACTGCATAGAAGACTGGGTGCCCGATACATTGCTGGATGCATTTTCTGCCATCCATGAAAGGACCTGCTCGCACTGTTCTGTTTGTAATAAAGGTCTACCACGCGGACCCATAAATTGTGATATAAAGGTGGGGACCCCAGAAACTTGCCTCTCTCCTAATCCCGCAGCAGCCTGCTGGGATTCACCTGGACCAGGAACTCGGCCTGTGCCCACACCCTCACTTGGACCTCCGCATCCTCACCCACGTCCACATCCTCAACCCCTACCCCTCCGCATGGTGGATTACGAATAGAGCAGACACAGACCGCTGTAAATAATTATGGAATTATATGCGTACACTTTCACGCAGAGAGCGGAATCGTAACATTAACTCCAGGCAGAAAAAAATGGAAGGAAGGCCGCAAACAGGCCTAGCAATGCAATAGTGATGCACCAAAACTCCCACCAGGCACCCAGTAAAATGCAGACGGTCAGAGGTGGCCCTAAGTAGGAGCTTTTTGGGGTTTTTTTTGAAAAAGAAGACAGGCTATATAGTGTGTATATCACTTTCCCTCTATAAGTACCTGTGTTGGCCGTACGCTGAGCGTCAAATTCACTGCAGACACAGCCCGGTGTAAATCTTGGGATTATGTGCGTAGACTTTGTCGCTGAGAGCAGTATAGTAAGGCAAACTCCAGGCAGAAAAAAATAGGCAGGAAGGCCGTAAACAGGCCTAAGTGCAATAGTGATGGACTACAACTCCCATCAGACACCCAGTGAAATGTAAACGGTCAAAGGAAGCCCAACCAAGGAGTTTTTTGGGTTTTTTTGTAAAAGAACACAGGCTGTATAGTGTGTATATCACTTCCCCTCTATCAGTCGCTTATGGAATTTTTTGAATACACTTTCTCACTGAGAGCGGTATTGTAAACAAAACTCCAGGGAGAAAAAAATTATAGGGAAGGCTGCAAACAGGCCTAGCTGTGCAATAGTGATGGACTACAACTCCTATCAGACAACCTGTAAAATGCACACGGTCAGATGTGGCCCTAAGAAGGACCGTTGGGGTTCTTGTAGACAGGATCCTACACTACCACTTTCCCTATCTCCTCAGCAGCACTGTCCCTATAGTCTCCCAGTGTGCGTCTGAGGCGAGCCGCGGGCGGGACCACTTTATATACTTGGCGGTCACTTGATCTCCCCAGCCACTCACTGCAGGGGGGTGGGATAGGGCTGGAACATCACAGCATGAAGTGGTAATGCCTTCCCTGCATGTCTATTGGCCAGAAAATGGCGCTAAACATGCGGGGAAGGAAATGGAATTGACTTGAGTACCGCGTGGTGCTCACCTCGAGTAACGAGCATCTCGAGTACCCTAATGCTCGGACCAGTGTGCTCGCTCATCTCTATTGCTAATATTTTCTTGTATGCATTTTCATTTCTTGAGTTTCAGACATGAGGATTTTATGGCTCATACATCGAGATTCATAATCATGTAGTGAGATGCAATATCCCATGATGTAGCAAGAAATGTATATTAAAACCCTAATCTACCATAATAGCCTCTTCCATGCCTCGCAGTACAGCTCTGTGTGCAGTAGGGATGTATATAGACATGTGTCAATAAAGCATTAATCTGAATGGATCTGTAATAGGGAGCGGAGTATCATTCCTTGGTCTCAGAGCTACACATCCCTTCGTTAGGTCGATTTCAGATGAGTTTCTTGAAGTGCATTTCTGCGTATGTAACACAAGCCTGTGTTATAGCCCAACCGTGGGATTTACTGGGTCAAACTTTTTGCTCATGCATCAGTGTGAGGGCTCCCACCCACTGGCGATATTTTCTTTCTTGCGCTGTGAGACCACGAGAAAAAACTCGCAGCGCAAGAAAAAGGCCGGTATAGAACCGGCATATCGCAAATGGTTTCAATGGGGCTAGCGACAGCAGCGCTAGCCCCATTGAAAGCATAGGGAGAATGCCGCGGACTTCTGCCACAGCTGTCACAGCTGTGGCAGGAGTTTCCTTCATCCCCTTGGGGACCGCGGGATGAAGGAATCCTCTGCCACAGCTGTCACAGCTGTGGCAGAAGTCCCCGGCATTCTATTCTATTGCTTTCAATGGGATTGGCATCAATGGTTTCAGCAAGCCCCACTGAATAATTATCAGAGAAGGGCTGGAAATATAAGCCCTTCCCCGATAATCATCAATAAGTATGAAAAAAAAAAAAGTTATACTCACCTCTCCTGCGCTCAGCCGCGTCCTCCTGCTGGCTCCCTGGCACTGCTACTGAGCTCTTTCAGCAGTCGGGGATTTAAAAATCCCCGCCTCCTGAAAGGGCTGTGCAAATTGGCTGAGGGCTCAGCCAATATCCACTACTGCTTAGCTATTGGCTGAGCGTTCAGCCAATGACAGATAGCTCTTAGCTATTTATTCATGATCTTAGCTAAGATATAGCTATTCATGAATGAATAGCTAAGGGCTATGTGTGATTGGCTGAGCGCTCAGCCAATAGCTAGCTATTCATGAAAAGATTTTTCTGCATGGCATCAGCTTAGCAGCATGTAAACCATGCTTGTCTGACTGAGCCCTTATGCTGCTCTGTCAGAGAGTAGTATCAAGTAGTCACACACACTGATTCCGGCAGTGTGTCTGTAATTTGTGAATATGCTGTAATTTATTTAAACTCACGGTTTAATGATAGCAGCATGACACCACCACTATAAAACAGGAGTCAGATGTATTTATGAGATGCAGGTATCTCCCACTGCTGATTGACAGATTTCTCCCTGTACACAATAAATAAAGGAGGCTGGCAATTAGTTGCTGGAGGGCGGGGGAGCTTACATTTCAAGAATACATTGGACTCCTGTTTCATAGCACTCACATTATGCTGCTGTTATGAAGCTATAAGTTTAAATTAAACTATTGCATGTTCACAAATAGCAGACACTTTTAAGGACATTAACCCCTTAGTGACGAAGCCTGTTTGCGCCTTAATGACCAAACCAAATTTTGGAAATCTGACATGTGTCACTTTGACATAGCATAACTCCGTAAAGGTTTTGCAGATCCCAGTGATTCTGACATTGTTTTTCGCCACATGTTGTACTTCATATAGGGGGTAAAAATAGTCCGATAGAATTTGTGTATATTTATTAAAAGCGCCAAAATTGGGAAAATCTTGAAATATTTTTTCTGATTTTCTATTGTAATATCTCAAATATGTGCTAACATACTGTACAAATTCTTGATAAGATATATATTTCCATCTGTTTACTTTATTCTGGAAGCACATTGGAAAAAGTTTAGTTTTTTTTAACCATTTAGGAGACGTACAAATTTAACATTAATTTTCAGCATTTTGAGGAACACTTTATTTTCCGGCACCAAGCCAAGATTACAAAGGCTCATAGGTGTCAGAATGATAGATACCCCACAAATGACCCCATTTTATAAACTACACCCCTTAATGTATTCACTGAGGGGGGTCAGGAGGATTTTTACCCCACAGATTTTTTTCAGGAATTAACCCCTTAACGACCAGCCCATAGTGTTTTTACGTCCTCCCGAAGTGGGCTTTATTCTCTGAGGACGTAAAAACATGCTTCCTGCAGAGAATAATGCCCCTCGGGCTGTGGACGTGGACGTGACAGCTCCATGCTGTCAGTGTCCGCAGGTAGCTGACAGCATGGAGCTGTCATCCCGGGCTGTTCGGACACCCCCCCAGCATTGCGATCGGCGCTATGCAATGGATAGTGCCGATCGCAAAAAAAGTAAATAAAAGTACACAAAAGTTAAAGATCGGATCCATCGGAGCAGCTGAAATTAATCACCCAGGTCCGGCACGCTGCTCCCCGCTCTCCTGCCGCTTCGGGGCCCGAAGCCGGTCTTCTGCGCATGCGCGCCAGGCGGCATTACGTCAGCCGCATGCGCAGAAGGCCCGGCGGCGTGGGAGATTTAAAATCTCCTGGCTCCCGGCTCCTGTAGGTAGCCGGGAGGCAGGAGATGTCAGCGGGGACTGCGGTGAGCGGTCCTCGGTACCGCGATCGTCGTTATCCAATGGATAGCGGCGATCGCGAAAAAGTTAAAAAAAAGTTTTAAAAAAGTCAGTTTCACCTCCCCTCATGGATTGGATCCATGAGGGGAGGTGAAAATATTCACCCCCAGTCCTCAGCGGTGTCCCGATGTCCCGGGACCCAAATCCCCGTCTGCGCATGCGCGCCCGATGATTGACATCGGGCGCGTGCACAGACGGGCTCAAGCCCCGGGAAATTTAAAATCCCTCTGCTCCTGGCTGCCATGTGTAGCTAGGAGCAGAGAGATTATACCGGGGACATGATCACTGTCATCCAATGGATGACAGTGATCATGTAAAGTGAAAAAAAAGTGTAAAAAAGTAAAAAAAAAAAAAAAGTAAAAAAAAGTTTTTAAAAGTTTAAAAAGCGTACGTTTCATCTCCCGTCATGGATCATATCTGTGAGGGAGGATGAAAGTACGTACCTAAGGCCCCCAGATTTATCCACGGACCTTACCACAGCTTCTGCACACGCGCCCATCGCCAAAATGCTGGGCGCATGCGCAAAAGCTGTGGATTGCCAGGATAATTTAAATTCTCCCTGCTCCTGGCTACAAAACGTAGCCAAAAGCATGGAGATTTAATGGGGGTCCGCAGTGAGCGGTTCTTGGTCACGTGTTCGCCATTATCCAATAATGGCGATCACGTAAAAGTAAAAAAAAAATTTGAAGTTTCATCTCCCCTCACTGATGCGATCGGTGAGAGGAGATGAATCTTTTTACCGGAGGCCTGCGTATTTGAACCCCGACGCGATCTTCCTCCGTGGACCTTCCCGAATTCTGCACATGCGATTGCCGGCAAAAAGCCGGACACATGCGCAGCAGTCGGGGAGCCCAGGAAATTTAAAATCTCCTTGCTCCCAGCGACCAACGGTCGCAGAGAGCCTGGAGCAGCGACGGGTGGCCTCGTTGAACGGTCCTCGGTCACGTGATAAAAAGGTAGCGATCTACCTTAGCCGGTCTTACATGACCGCATAGGAATTACGGATTCTGCATGCGTCTGATCCACGGTAATACGCAGATCAATCGCATTGGATTACACAATTCCGCTCACAGTAGCGGGTCGGAATTGCGTAATCCACTCGCAGAAAAGAGAACGCAGCAGGTTCTATTTTACTGCGGATATTTGCAACGTAGAGCCCATTGTGCTCCATGGTCGTGGATATACCCGCAGCCCATACGCAACTACCTTGTATACGGGCTGCGGGTACCCCCGTCATCGCTAAGCAACGGTGCGGGAAATACAAAAAAAGGTGTACTGTGCATGACCGCCTGTGTGAGTAGGCAGTTATGCGCAGTACATTACGCAGCCGTACGCAGGGTCACAGCCAGGCTCACAGATGGGATCCGCTGTGGGCCTCCGCAAGCGGATTCCGCCTGCACCCGCGTGAGCCCGGCGTTATTCAGACCGCTACCTGTGATACGTATTTTACAAGAAGCCCCGGGAACGCTCGCCTTCCTGCAGTTCCAGGAGCAGCTTGTTGAGCGTCTTCTGTGTGAGACCGCCGCACCTCATCAAGCTTACGGAGACTCACGGAACGCCACTTTTTACATCCCATACCCACCACTGAGGTCACGAAATACCCCCAAAAAGCATGAGAGGAGGGGGGGGGATACCCGGTTTTATTGCCCCATGGGCCCATTCCAACCAGCCTCCGTAATTACCCCTGTCTTCGGAAATACTACACAGTTCACATTTTTACTTTTATCTAAGATTTGCGAATGCCAAAAAGGGCGCGGAGGGGGGGGGGGGGGATTTTTAGGGAGTCAATCTTTATTCTGTACAAATAAGCAATGGGGCCTGGAATTTATTCAGTTGTGCCCTAAAATCCAACAGGTGTTCCGTCCTTTATAGGCCTTGCCATGCGTCCTGTAGGTAGATTAGGGCCACAATAGGTATGTTTCTGAACTCGGGACAAATGGGGGTATCCATTTTGGGGTGAATGTCTTCATTCCTATGTGCACTGTACAAAAAAAATGTTTTTAAATTGAAAAAATTGCCAAAAAAAAATCGAAAATCGTAACTTTTTCCTTCTGCTTTGCTTAGATTCATTCAAATACTGTCGGGTCAAAATACGCAGTACACCCCTAGATGAATTTGTTAAGGGGTCTAGTTTTCAAAATGGGGTTATTTGAGGGGGTTCTTTATAGTTTTGGCCACTCAATGGCTCTTTAAGTGGGCAATGGGGCCTGAAATTTATTCAGTGGTACCCTGAAATCCAACGGGTATTCCTTTCATTGTAGGCCTAGTCATGGGTCCTGTAAATCTATTAGGGCCACAATGGGTATGTTTCTGAACACGGGACAAACAGGGGTATCCATTTTGGGGTGAAAGCCTTCATTTATATGTGTGCTGTACGAAAAAAACAGTTTTTAAATTGACACAATAGCCCAAAAAATGAAAATCCTATTTTTTTCCTTTTGCTTTGCTTGAATTTATTCAAAAACTGTGGGGTCAAAATATGCAGTACATCCCTAGATAAATTCGTTAAGGGGTCTAGTTTTCAAAATGGGGTCATTTGTGGGGGTTCTATATGGTTTTGGGCGCTCAAGAGCTCTACAAGTGGGCAATGGGGCCTGTCGGGGGTTAGTCTGCTCAAACAGACTGGTCAGTGATGTTGTCCGTTTCCAAATTGACCTAGGTACGAGCGCTCTGAGAGGCAAAGCATAGACCGATACACACCGTATAGGTTGAAGCAATGAACTCTGTTTATTTTCTGTATGTCTTGGTTTTTATAGACAGTCGCCCTCGCAGGATGCGACTTGTGGTTAAACAGGGAAAAACTCGTGATTCCACATATGACTTAGACTTGTGATTCCACATATGACTTAGACAAGCACATTCTTTTTAGGAACCGATAACTCTCTGTAGTTAAGCCATTTCTTGACAGACTAAAGGACATCTGCTCTGGTGACCTTCCTGATTCCACTCAGGTCAGGCGTAGAGCTCAAGACAGGAAACCACAGGCTTGTTCCTCAAAATAGTCATCAGTCCTGTTACACATAAAATATTGCAGTATTCATCCTTATTTTTTCAAATGGATTGCTAAACAACATATAGTAACCCTTTTAGCCCCTATCATTCCCCCATTTTGGACATCAGGAAGACACACGCAGGGTCCAGTCCTATTGCCCGATGGCGCTGACGGCCTAGTCAGATCCCTGGACAGTATGTCTAACCTTCATCCAGCAAGGGTCGGCCTACACAGGGGCTGTAAAGGCTTTTGCCGTACATTTGCCCACACAAGAGATTATGACTTTTATTACTATATATATACACAACAGCATGACAATTATCTGTACTATACTTTGTAGGATTCCCATGAACCATCCTCCCAGACCCGAAAACCAATTTGCAGGGTTAAGAAAACTAAACCATCCCTGGTCTTTATCCTGTTTTATGCTAGTAGCTATTTTTCCCAAGGTATTGATCCTTTGGTGAATGGATTCTGAGTGATCAGAGAGCTTGAAACAACACATCCCCTCAAATTCCTCACATCCGTGGTTTATTGTGAGCAACAGGTAATCTATGGCGGCTCTATTTTGTAAAGCTGCTTTCCTGACTCCTTGTATGTCTAGTAGGAGAAGGTCCAAGGCCTGTGATGTAGCATTCAGGCCCTTTACCATATCGCATGCCAATCCATTGATTACTCTTGCGTTATATTGTGCCAACCCGGGAACACCCACAATACTGACCGCCAGTGCCGTATGTTCTGTGTAGCTAAGTAGAGTGGGTGGTCCTTCACAGTTGCTATCCAGTCCTTCTACCTCCCTCTTTTGTCTTTTGGTGAGTTGTGGGCTGTTAGGTTTTTGGACATTAGTATACTTAATCTGGCCAGTGCACACGGCCCACCAGAGATATTACCAGGGATGTATGTGTAAGTCAGGTTACCGCAGGACAGGACCCAGCCTAATGGTAATTTGACGTGCCTAAAATGGCTGGGGCTTCGGACTGTGTGGTTACAAAGCATAGGAGTGTGTACCTTTCTACATTGCTCGACTGTGCGATTACAGAGTCTCTGGGAATCGCTAGTCACCCTGGTTCTCTGCTCACAACCTCCCCATATGTTCTTTATTACACGTGAAGTTATAGCATACCTCAGCCGGAGCGACATTCCTGACCCGGAAACGAGTCATATTTGACCAAAGTGTATGTTCGACCGCATCACAATGGGGACAATATTCATATACATTAAGAAAGGTATTTTCCTGGACAACATTGCTCTCCTCCACATCACTATCGTTATGCACTATTGAATATATATCGCGAAGTGTCTTTATTGGGGTGGGGATAGACAGTAAGCAAGTCCGTAAAATATCTTCCCCACTCCGAAGGTTGGGCATGCACATGTGGGAGATATTCAGTACGTCTTTTGCAAGGTATTCCCACATGTTGGGGTGTCCTTTCCCAACCAGTCCATCTTCTTCTTACATTGACAGTTGGTGAGGAGTTGTCCCGAAAAGAGAGTAGTCCAAGAAGACAAAGGGTAAATAATACACCTATCCAGACTATCAGTGCTGGTGTCCAGGTTGCCATCCCCCCCCCACCACCCTGGGTTGGGCTTATTCTCCACCCCCCTCGTGGTGCTGAGGCGTTGGAACTTTCTTGCAGTGTGAGGCATGAATCCAAGTGGGTTTGCCTTCTAACTTGACCGAGGTACGAGTGGTTAACAGTACCTGGTATGGTCCGTCAAAGCGAGGTTCCAGTGATTTCCTGACGTGTCTTTTTACCACCACCCAATCTCCGGGATTCAGAGAGTGGGAACCTTCCAAGCTATCCGGATCTGGAATAGAAGAGAAAACTAGGTTGTGTGTTATTTTTAGTTTTTGGCTTAAGTCCTGCACAAAGGAAGTGACTTTATCATGACCCAGGGATAGAGCTTGTGGGTGATACAGCCCTAACCTAGGTATGGAGCCAAAGAGAATCTCATAAGGAGACAGTCCTGTTTTCCTATTTGGCGTGGTCCGTACTGAGTAGAGGGCCAGGGGTAGGCATTCGGGCCAAGGTTTTCCTGTTTCAACCATGGCTTTCTGTATCTTAAGTTTGAGGGTGCCATTGAGTCTTTCCACTTTTCCGGAGCTCTGCGGATGATAGGGGGTGTGACAGGCTTGTTCCACCCCTAAGGCCGACATGACTTCTTGCATTACCTCACCGGTGAAGTGAGTACCTCGGTCGCTTTCTATGGTTTCTGGTACCCCAAATCTGCACACCAACTCTGACACAAGTTTCTTGGCAGTGGCCTGTGCCGTTGCTCTGGGAACCGGGTATGCCTCAGCCCACCCAGAAAACAGATCAACGCACACTAGGACATACTCGTACCTTCCTGATCTGGGAAACTGGATGTAGTCTATCTGTAGTCTCTGGAAGGGGTACAAAGGTTGCGGAGTGCACTTCCGAGGGGTCTTTACTACTTGACCGGGGTTGTGTAGTGCACAGATTTCACAAGCCTTGACATATGCCTTTGCCATCCTGTCAAATCCCGGAGCGTACCAAACCTTTTCCACAAGTGCTACCATGGCATTGCGAGAGGCGTGCACCTTTCCATGAGCCAAAAGGGCCATACTAGGATAGGCAGCCGCAGGTAAACACATACGCGCACCCATCATCCAACCTTCATTTCCTTTTACTGCCCCTGCACTTGCCCAGCGCTCCTGCTCTTGCCCTGAGGGGAGTAGGTCCACCTCCTTCTGTGGTGGGACAGAGAGAGTCTGGTCCTTGGCAGGGGGCTCAGGATCCTCCTCCGCTGGGCAGGACCTGGTCTGAACTCTGCACATGGGTGTCCTCCAGTCCAGCAGGGCTGCAGCCTTAGCTGCTCCGTCTGCCTTCTCATTGCGTCTGCTTTCCAAGGAGTCCCCTTGGGTGTGTGCTTTTACCTTTATTATGGCTACCTGCTTTGGGAGCATGATAGCTGACATTAAACTACTTACTGCCTCACCATTCTTTATCGGTCTGCCTTGAGCTGTTAGGAAGCTCCGCGCGCGCCAAATCGGCCCATAGTCATGCGCAACGCCAAACGCGTACCTGGAGTCCGTGTAGATATTGGCGGTTACTCCTTGGGCGAGCTTACAGGCCTCGGCCAGAGCGCACAGTTCTGCCTCTTGTGCTGACATATGTGGGGGCAAGGCGCGGCCTATCAGTACTTCATTCATTGATACTACAGCAAACCCAGTCACAAATCTGCCCATCTCATTCTGGTATCGTGATCCATCCACAAACATTTCAAGGTGGGGGTTTAGGAGAGGTTTATCAGTGAGATGTGCGAACCCAGCTGTCTCCTGCTCCATGGTGTAATGTTTAACCATAACACCCTTTGCGTGGTCTTCTGTGTCCATGACAAATCCTACAGCTTTCTTATATAGATCACGCGGTTTGGCTTGTCGCCAATCGGGGGTACATGCTTTAACGCGGTCGGACAGGCGCTTATCTATTCCTTGCATAAAGGCTTCACAAAAAGCAGCATTACGTATGGCCTTTGGACAATCATACAAACCCAGATCTCTGCCTACTTCCTCTAAACGGCCAAAGTAATATTGAATAGACTCGCCCTTGTTCTGTCTACACTGGGTTAGGGCTGTACGTCTTTCTTGGGCTTTATCCTTAAACCAGGCCTTAACCTTTTCCACATATTGAGTACCACTAAGTAATGTCTGGGGGTCATCTGGGCGTTCTTCAAGACCACAAAATTGGGCAATACTATTGTAAAGGCCCAGAGGACATTTTACATTCATAAGACATTCCATGTCTGTCCAAGTGGCAGAGTAGTTTTTCTGTATGACTTCCAACTTTCTATGGAAAGCTGCTGGCTCTGTCTGGGGATCGGGCAGTTGCTGACACAGTGCCATCTGGTCTGTGGCGCTCCAGGGTCGCCATGTAGTGACCGTAGACCTGGGAGTTGGTCTATTTGCGTCCGTGGGTCTGTTATTAGAAGACGATGGTCCGCCGGTGTCCTCTTGTCTGACCGTGCCCAATGGTGGACTCGGTCTGTTTGTTTCTCTATAATGGGTAGTGGAGGTTGTAACGGGGAACAAGGGAACCGGTTGTCTACACTGGTCCCTGGGACGTGGAGTCCCACATACCGTACAGAGTTCTCTAAGACAGGCATTCTGTTGACCACAACGTGGACAATCCCAAGCCGGACCCCTATTTACTTCAGGGCCCGGGGGTCCTGATTGAGGGCTGTAGGGAGGTGTATCCATCTGGGCAGTAGCCTGTGGATACGTAGGGGGCAGGGGCGGCAATTTGGGATACAGAGAATTAAAGGGATTATTTGGAGACATTGGTGGAGCGGCTGGGACGACAGGAGGGGCCAATGGAACCGTAGGGGTTTCCATGGGAACATCTATTGGTGGCCGGGCCATAGGACAATAAACTAAAATGCCCTCGCCTCGGGACTCGGAGTCCCAGTGTTCGTCTTCTGCTGTTTTAGAGCAGTCCAGGATGGCCTTCATGCCCTTTTCCAAACCCTTATTTCTTATTTCCTTTCTATGCTTATCCTCATATTGTGACCAAAATTCATAATTGAATGTTCCCGCCTTCTGAGGCCTATACGTTTGTAAACTTAATAGGCTTGTCTGCAAATGTCCTCCCCTTCTCTAACTTTAATTATTTCAATAGGAGTCTGATATGTCTTAGATTGTTCAGACCCCATGTTTGACCACTTCCAACTATTCTTCACTAAGTATACAGGACGTATATTTCACACAGTAAACTAAGATAATCACTGAGACTATCTGGGAACACACAGTTCCCTGTCCCGGAATAGATTTACAGAACTAAAACGTGGTCAACTTCAAACACTAGGATTCAGGGGAGACCAGACTTCGCCTCTTAGGGAACTTTTAGTAATATTATAACAGATCCAGAGTAACAATATGACTGCCAGAAATGAGACTATAATAATAACAATTATTTCAATCTCCAATACAGACAACATGACTCTTTAAGTCCCAATGAGTGAGTTCTTCCGTCTAGGACAGTTAAATGAACCTTATTCACTCTAAAATATGGGCGGGGCAGAAAATATATTGAAACAGGCAACAACTAACCTCTAGTCCGTTAGAGACACAGATCTAAAGAATCCAGACTGTATAATAGTAAGACAATCTCTTACCTTTACACCGGTGTTTTTAGTCTGGGGTCTCAGGATCCAGTGTCCACGTCAACGGGCCAGGAGTTTGTTTCAGTCTACTGGTTGCGATGTCCCGTAAAGATAGGCCCCGCCCCACGTTTGGGCGCCAAGAACTGTCGGGGGTTAGTCTGCTCAAACAGACTGGTCAGTGATGTTGTCCGTTTCCAAATTGACCTAGGTACGAGCGCTCTGAGAGGCAAAGCATAGACCGATACACACCGTATAGGTTGAAGCAATGAACTCTGTTTATTTTCTGTATGTCTTGGTTTTTATAGACAGTCGCCCTCGCAGGATGCGACTTGTGGTTAAACAGGGAAAAACTCGTGATTCCACATATGACTTAGACTTGTGATTCCACATATGACTTAGACAAGCACATTCTTTTTAGGAACCGATAACTCTCTGTGGTTAAGCCATTTCTTGACAGACTAAAGGACATCTGCTCTGGTGACCTTCCTGATTCCACTCAGGTCAGGCGTAGAGCTCAAGACAGGAAACCACAGGCTTGTTCCTCAAAATAGTCATCAGTCCTGTTACACATAAAATATTGCAGTATTCATCCTTATTGATTCAAATGGATTGCTAGGCAACATATATTAACCCTTTTAGCCCCTATCAGGCCTAAAAGGACTTCAAGCAAAATCTATGTTCTGAAAGCCACCGATTACTCCTTTTATTTTGGGCCCCGTTGTGCATGCGGACATAAGATTAGGGCCACAATGGGTATATTTCTGAAAACAGCACAAACAGGGGTATCCATTTTGGGGTGTAAGTCTTCCTTCATATGTGTGCTGTACAAAAAAAGCTGTTTTTAAAATGACAGAATTGCCAAAAAAACAAAAATCCAAATTTTTTCCTTTTGCTTTGCTTGAATTTATTCAAAAACTGTGGGGTCACAATACGCAGTACACCCCTAGATAATTTCGTTAAGGAGTCTAGTTTTCAAAATGGGGTCATTTGTGGGGGTTCTCTATGGTTTTGGGCGCTCAAGAACTCTACAAGTGGGCAATGGGGCCTAAAAGGACTTCAAGCAAAATTTGTGTTCCGAAAGCCACCGGTCGCTCCTTTCATTTTGGGCTCCGTTGTGTATCCAGACATAAGATTAGGGCCACAATGGGTATGTCTCTGAACACGGGACAAACAGGGGTATCCATTTTTGGGTGCAAGTCTTCCTTCATATGTGTGCTGTACAAAAAAAGCTGTTTTTAAAATGACAGAATTGCCGAAAAAACGAAAATCACAATTTTTTCCTTTTGCTTGGTTTGAATTCATTCAAAAACTGTGGGGTCAAAATATGCAGTACACCCCTAGATAAATTCCTTAAGGGGTCTAGTTTTCAAAATGGGGTCATTTGTGGGGGTTTTCTATGGTTTTGGGCGCTCAAGAACTCTACATGTGTGCTATGGGGCCTAAAAGGACTTCAAGCAAAATTTCTGTTTTGAAAGACACTGACTACTCCTTTCATTTTGGGCCCCATTGTGGACTCAGATATAACAATAGGGCCACAATGGGTATATTTCTGAACACGGGAGAAATAGGGGTATCCATTTTGGGGTGTAAATCCTGATTTTCATGTAAACTATAGGGAAAAAATATGTCTTTAAAATGACAGATTTGCAAAAATATGAAATTTTACTTTTTCTCCTCTAAATTGAATTAATTCCTGAAAAAAAACTGTGGGGTCAAAATACTCATGGCACCCCTCAGTGAATACACTAAGGGGTGTAGTTTTTAAAATGAGGTCATTTGGGGGGGTATCTATTATTCTGACACTCATGAGCCTTTCCAATCTTGGCTTGGTATAGGAAAACAAAGTGTTCCTCAAAATGCTAAAAAGTAATGTTAAATTTGTACGTCTCCTAAATGGTTAAAAAAAAAAAAACGAAAGTTTTTCCAATGTGCACCCAAAATAAAGTAAACGGGTGGAAATATAAATCTTAGCAAAAATTTCTATATTATGTTTGCACATATTTAAGATATTGCAGTTGGAAATGTGAAAAAATGACGATTTTTTCAAAATTTTCCCAATTTTGGCGCTTTTAATAAATAAACACAATTTCTATCGGTCTATTTTTTCCGCCTAAATGAAGCACAACATGTGGCGATAAAACAATGTCAGAATCGCTTGGATATGCAAAACCTTTCTGGTGTTTTTCCATGTTAAAGTGACACATGTCAGATTTGCAAAATTTGGCCTGGTCATTAAGGCGCAAACAGGCTTGGTCACTAAGGGGTTAATGCAATTTAGAGGGGAAAAAATAAAATTTCATGTTTTTGCAAATATGCCATTTAAAAGATGGGATTGTTTTTCTATAATGCACATGAAAATGCGTATTTGCACCCAAAATGGATACCCCCGTTTGTCCTGTGTTCAGAAACATACCCAATGTGACCCTAATCTAGTGTCCGTATGCACAACAGGGTCCAAACCCTAAAGAGCAGCCGGTGACTTTTAGAAGAGTCATTTTGCTTGAAGGCGATTTCAGCCCCATTGCCCACTTGTAGAGCCCTTGATGGACCAAAACAATATAGAACCCCCACAAATGACCCCATTTTGAAAACTAGACCTCTTAATGAATTCCTCTAGAGGTGAACTGTATATTTTTACCCCACGGTTTTTGAATGAATCTAAGCAAAGCAGAAGGAAAAAATTACGATTTTCATTTTTTTTGGCAATCGTGTAACTTTTAAACCCGTTTTTTTTCTACAGCATACATATGAATGAAGACTTGTACCACCAAATGCATACCCCTGTTTGTCCCGTGATCGGAAACATACCCATTGTGGCCCTAAAATTATGTCCGTATTCACAACGGGGCCCAAAACGAAAGGAGCAGCCGGTGGCTTTCAGAACAGACATTTTGCGTGAAGGCGTTTTAGGCCCCATTGCCCACTTGTAGAGCCATTGAGCGGCCAAAACGACAGAGAACCCCCACAAATGACCCCATTCTGAAAACTAGACCACATAACGCATACACCTAGGGGTGTACTGTATATTTTAACCCCACAGTTTTTGAATGAATCTGAGCAAAGCAGAGGGAAAAAATTACGATTTTAATTTTTTTGGCAATTGTGTCATTTTAAAAACATTTTTTTTTGTATAGCGTACATAAGAATGAAAAAGTTCACCCCAAGGTGGATACCCCCTTTTGACCTGTTTTCAGAGACATACCCATTGTGGCCTTAATATTATGTCTGCATGCACAACGGGGCTCAAAAGGAAAGGTGCATCAAACTTCAACTGTGTCTTAAATTTTACGTAATCGCAATTATCTATTGGATAACGGCGATCACGTGACCGGGGACCGCTCACTGCGGCCCTCGCTCACTGCTCCAGGCTCTTGGCTACATTTAGTAGCCAGGAGCAAGGACACTTTGAATTTCCAGGCCCCTCAACAGCTTTTGCGCTTGTGTCCGCCATTTTGCTAATGGGAACATGCGCCAAAGTTGGGGAAAGGTCCTTGGATAAAGATCCCGTCGGGGGACATCGCCGGAGGCCTTAGGTAAGTAATTTTACCTCCCCTCACGAATCTGATCTGTGATTGGAGGTGAAATTTTAATTTCTTTTACTTTTACATGTTCGCCGTTTTCAATTGGAAAACAGCGATCACGTGACCAGGAACCGCGTTTTGCGGGCCTCCGGTGAAATCTCCAGGCTCTCGGCTACGTTTGGTAGCCAGGAGCAGGGGGATTTTAAATTACCCTGGCAATCTGTGCCTTTTGCACATGCGTCCGCCATCTTGGCGGCGGGCGCGTGCGCAGAAGCCGTGGTGAAGTCCACGGATAAATGAGGTGCCTTAGGTACGTTATTTCATATCCCCTCACGGATATGATCCATGAGGGGAGATGAAACGTAAACTTTTTTTAATTTTTTTTTTTAACTTTTTAAAAACCGGGAACTGCATACAGCGGCTCCCGGTGACATCCCTCTGCTCTGGGCTACACATGGGAGCCGGGAGCAGAAGAATTTTAAAATTTCGCGGGCCGCGCGCGCCTTCCAAGCGCGCGCCCGACGTATGATGACTGGCGCACATGCGCAGTAGGCGCCGACGGGACCTGGAGGCTGGGACATCGCCGGTCATCGTGGTGAAGGCGGGTGAGTACTTTTAGCTGCCCCGATGGATCCGATCCACCGCGGCAGCTGAATCTTTCACTTTTTTAAACTTTTTATTAACTTTTATATGATTGCCGGCATTCGGTAAATGCCGGCGATCATGTGACCGGGGCCCGGGATGGCAGCTCCAGGTCGCTGGCTACCTCCCGGAGCCGGCAGCATGGAGCTGCCATGTCCTCAGCTTGCAGGGCCTTAATCCCTGCAGGAAACATATTTCTACGTCCTCAGGGAATAAGGCCCAGCAAGCTAGGACGTAAAAAGTCTATGGGCTGGTCGTTAAGGGGCTAAGAGAATTCTGTAGGAGTTACGTAGGTGAGTTAGATCATTCAGGAAGCTCGGGTTTGGATATTAAATCTCATTTTAAAGATTTACATATGAACTATAAGGGTCACCACCCACTACAGTTTTTATATCTGCAGGGGTCTATGGGACTTGTAATGTTAAAATCGCGATCGCGCAAAATCGCAATAGACCCCTGTAGATAAAAAAAACTGTAGTGGGTAGTCACCCTTAACTGGCAGACTTAAATTTAGGTTTCTACTTCTCCTTGTGAGCAACAATGAATATGATTCCCTTATAGTCCCAAACGTCACTCACAACTTTTGTCTCCTTGACCTTACAGCAATCAATAACAAAGCCTTCTCCAACTAGAGCATTCCTGACAAAATCCTCATCATATCTGAGAATATGGATCTTGTCTTTACCGACTGTGAAATAGGTTGCATTTAAAGTCCCAAATAATATGAGATGTCCCCGAGGTTTCAGCAGCCTTGGGAACTTCCCAAGACATCTCCTGAAATCATCATGGTCTTTGCTGATAACATCTAGAAGGCAAACACTGATAATACAGTCGGCTGGTGGGAGGTCCAGCGGTTCTATTATATTTTCTTTCTCGAAGTCACATTTCATAACATGTTGAACTGCTGATCTCATTTTTTCTTCTTTGTCCTGTAACTGCTCTCTGAAAGAAATGGGAAAAATGAGGAAAGTAATTATCCCACTGACATCACTATGGGCATCACAGCTCAGCAGTTACCACTATATATCACTAATCTGTAGATTGTTGGCTCCCAGTGCGGGTAGAAAGTGTTGCGTCCTCCGGACGTGCAACCTCAATAACATAAATCAAAGGCACAACTGTGCAAATGAAACATAACACTATGGGGAATACTCTCCCTATAGTCCCCTAACCTGGGAGGGGGCCCTGCCTACTCGGCGGACCGATCGCTCTGACAAGTGCGAGCCAGCACACGTGCCTGGGCCACTAACGAGTCCCTATCAGGGAGCCCTAGCACAAAATAGAATCGAAACAGAACCAAAGAAAACAGAAAAGAACTTAGCTTGCATGGAGAGCTTCCGCCAAGCTGTGTTGCTCCGTCACTGTCCAAAAGACAACTGAAGTGATTGAACAGCACAGGAGATAATGCTGGCACTGTTTAAATAGGAGCCAGGCTACTCAGCACCGGGTGCTGACTGACCTTCCTCCTGCAGCTACCACACCCCTCAGCTCCAGGAGAAGCAAGGGCACACCCAAAACCTGGTCTGGCCTGCAGGCAAGGTGCAGGCCTCAGCACGGCTGCAACAGAAAGACTTGGAGTCAACCAAGACCAGAGTACTATGTGTCAGGCTTACGCCGCCTGCAGACGGGCGGGTCGGATCCGGCGGCGAGGATTCTTGCCGCGGGACCCAACCCAAGCGCCTGCAGGGACCAGCGCGTACTCACCCGCGCTCGCAGCTCCGGCTGTTTGATGTGCCGGCTTGCCGAGCAGCCGGTGCATGCGCAGACCGGAGCCAGCGCCGGGTGAGTGATGTTTCTGAAATAGGACATACCGCGGTTTGTTTGCCGCACAAGATTTCGCACGGCCATCTGCATAGGATTGCGAAGCAGTATCACGATTTTGTGGCGCTACAAAGTCTCGCGATATTCATGGGGCTGGGAGAGCTTGAAATCTTAGCCCTACCCCGTCAATAAGTCCTAGCTACATGTGAAACCCCCCCAAAAAGCAATATATTGCCTAACAGGCGCTGTACGCGCCGCCGCACTTCTCCTTCTGAAGCTCCGACACTTGTCTTTAGTCTTCTGCCAGCGCTTCCTGGTCAGGGGTTTTAAAAATCTCGCCTCCAGGAAGTGCTGTCTCTGATTCGAGTGCCCAGGCAATCACTGCAGCGCTCAATGAACCAATCACAGCCATTCAATTTTGTTTGTGAGTAAAAAGGAAAGAACTCATAACCTGGATGGGTTAGCTGTCCACCCATCGGTCCAAGTAGGTAGAACTGTGTAGAAAGTGAAAAAGACACTCTGTCCAGAGGACATCCAGGGGGGGGCAGATGCAAGGAGAATCAGGAGATACCAAATAAGGCCGCCTGCAGACGGGCGGAAATTCCGCGGCAGGATTTCTTGCGAGATTTTCACCCCTGGAAGCCTGCATAAGATTGCGTTAACAAACACTGAAAGACTGCGACCCGCTCACCATCAGGAACTGCGGGCTTTCCTGGAGCGCTGGTCCCGGCTAGGCTCCACTTCCGGTCCGCGGGCTCCCGGGAACCGTCAGTGTCTTGGAAGCACCTCACTCTGCCGCTGGGGAAACAGAGCGCCCTGCCGAAGGCTCCAACCCCCCGCTCTACACACCTCAGGGTTCCTGCAGGGGACCTCACCAAGCAGCGGCCGCCATATTTACCACTCCTGGCTGCGGGGAAAGTACATACAGCAGAGCCCCCTATTAACCCCCTGGAGGACTTTGGCTGGGTCCTTGCAGAAGAACCCCCACAAACCACCATAGCTGCAGCCCAAAGCTCCTATACTAGGTCTGCACACTGCCTCTTTGCAGCTACAAAGAATTACATTTAAAACGTTAAAATAAGCCTGCTGCTTGGCAAAAGAGCCTAAACTACCATTGCTCTACCACGACCAAGCGGCCAAAAATGAAAATTGCAGACTGACAGTCACTGCAAGCAAACGTGTCCCACTCAATCACCTGGGAAGATCGGATCCACCCCCCCCCCCCCCCACACCCTGGCTAATAGGAGCTCCAGCTCTAAAGGCACAAGACCCGGCGATAGTCCGGCCACATCCCCACCCCCGCTGGGTGGTGTACAACAAAGATCCACCCCACACAGACGAGGGCTGAAAACTGCAAACTAAAATCTAATAATCCCTACTAGGGAACAATGCTGCATACTTATGCATAATTTAAACTAATGCGGGGCGAGCCTCCACAAGACCTCAGCACAGACTTCTTTTATCTTCAAGATTGAAAACCAAGCACAAGAATGGTAAAGACCAGCAGAGATAGGAGTAGAGATCAGACGGGAACTCCAAGACCAAGCAAAAACCAAAACGAGATGGATAAATATCTCAAGAAAAAACACAGCTCCCCAGCTGCACAGAAAAATAAAGCCCCAAATGACGCCCTACCAGATCTAGATATAGAGGACTCTGATGTAGACAGTACATCGATCACCTCAGATCACAACGAGGACCAAGACCAAGGAGCAATCTCAAAAGCCTTCTTTAAGCAATTCCTAACACAAGCTATCTCGCCTGTCCTAAAGGAGTTAGCTGACATCAAAACTGAAGTGAAGCACATAGGGCACAGAGTCGAAGAACTAGAAAACACTCAACAGGATATACTCCTCCACAGCTCTGCACTGCAGGCCAACCTAACAGCACAACAACACCAGCTGAATCAGGCCATGCTATTACTCGAGGACCAAGAAAATAGGAGCAGACGCAAGAACATACGCTTCAGAGGGATCTCCGAGTCCATTGCCAGAGAAGCGCTCGAGTCCGCAGCCTCGCTGATTTTTCAGACACTTCTTGGAGAGGAACGTGCAAAAAACATAAAAATAGAACGCATACACAGAGCACTACGTCCTAAACCCTCTTCTACAGACCTGCCAAGAGATGTAATCTGTGGCCTCCTTAGCTATGTGGACACTTCAGCCATCCTCCAAGAAGCACGAGAGGCTCAGAACGTCCTCCTAGAAAACTCCAAGATCCTACTCTTCCAGGACCTAGCTCCAAGCACACTGGCGAAGAGTCGGATCCTAAAGCCCCTAACAGATGCCATGAGAGCAAAAAAGCTTCCAATAAAATGGCTCTTCCCTTTTGGTCTGGCCACCTTTAAAGAGGGTCAACAAATCTCCATCAGATCGCCAGAGGACCTCAAAGAAGCTTGGCTAAAATTAGAGATTCCACCAATCGACATCCCCTCGTGGCTCCCGGTTCAGCTGCAACACCAGATAGCACATCTCATTGGGCCGGATGGGTGGAAGCTCACTACAATGCGCAGAACTCCCAGAAGCAAACCGACTGCTGATCCATAATTCTCATAATTTGACAGTTGTTGTTCTCCCTCCTATTTTGCATCCCTCTGTATGTGAATGTAGGTCCCCCCGTTTATGCAAAAAACTCTCTGTGGACTTCAGCCGGCTGGGACTCTGGTGAACAACCACGTTCTCAAATCTCAGCCCTACCACGAAAGGCACTATCAAGGTAGTCTGCTCCTTATGCCCCGCTACAGAACCCCAGACAAAATTAGACCCAATGACTCCAGCCTCGCTAATTTTGGCAATACTAGCTAACAAACCGATGGAGATATCAGGAACCTGGACTCAGTTTATAAAGTTCAATGACTATTTTTGAGATATTGAAAAGTCGCCGTCTTACCAACCCATCTCAAATCAAAATATTAATCCCAGACAAACCACTTAACTTCATAGAGAGCCTAGATGTATTCGACTCTATCAAGAAATGTCAAAAAATCTTCTGTTACAGAATAAGAGACCCCCTCTGGTTCGAGGGTTATTTATCCTTTACACCCCTTCCAAAGAAAAATATGACCCTCTTGTAAAAAAGGCTTATTACTTAACCAAGCTCCAGAAAAACCTTGGTTTATTAGAGAATGGGAAAGCGAACTAAAAATCTCCCTAAACAAGAAAGAGACCCAGAGGGTTCTCAGTAACTCGCATGAATTTTCCAGATGCGTCTGGATTAAAGATGAGTGAGCACCAAAATGCTCGGGTGCTCGTTACTCGGGACGAAATTTTCACGATGCTCGAGGGTTCATGGGCGACCCGAGCATTTTTGTAAATCGCCGATGCTCGCTAAGGTTTCCATTTGTGAAAATCTGGGCAATTCAAGAAAGTGATGAGAACGACACAGCAACGGATAGGGCAGGCGAGGGGCTACATGTTGGGCTGCATCTCAAGTTCCCAGGTCCCACTATTAAGCCACAATAGCGGCAAGAGTGGGCCCCCCCCCTCCCAACAATTTTTACTTCTGAAAAGCCCTCATTAGCAATGCATACCTTAGCTAAGCACCACACTACCTCCAACAAAGCACAATCACTGCCTGCATGACACTCCGCTACCACTTCTCCTGGGTTACATGCTGCCCCCCCCCCCTGCACGACCCAGTGTCCACAGCACACACCAAAGTGTCCCTGCGCAGCCTTCAGCTGCCCTCATGCCACGCCAGCCTCATGTCTATTTATAAGTGCGTCTGCCATGAGGAGGAACTGCAGGCACACACTGCAGAGGGTTGGCACGGCTAGGCAGCGACCCTCTTTAAAAGGGGCTGGACGATTGCCCACAATGCTGTACAGAAGCAATGAGAAATATAATCCTGTGCCACCGCCATCTGGAGCTGCACACATGGGCATAGCAATGGGGAACCTATGTGCCACACACTATTCATTCTGTCAAGGTGTCTGCATGCCCCAGTCAGACCGCGTTTTTTTATAAATAGTCACAGGCAGGTACAACTCCGCAATGGGAATTCCGTGTGCACCCACAGCATGGGTGGCTCCCTGGAACCCACCGGCTGTACATGAATGTATCCCATTGCAGTGCCCTGGACAGCAGAGCTAACGTCAGATTAAATGCAGGTGGGTTTCAGCCCACACTGCATGCCCCAGTCAGACTGGGGTTTTTTATAAGTAGACACAGGCAGGTACAACTCCCTATTGTGAAGTCCGTGTGGACGAACAGCACGGGTAGCTCCCTGGAACCCACCGGCAGTACATAAATATATCCCATTGCAGTGCCCTGGACAGCAAAGCTAATCTCAGGTTTATTGCAGGTGGGCTTCGGCCCACACTGCATGCCCCAGTCAGACTGGGGTTCTTTAGAAGTGGACACATGCAGTTACAACTCCGTGTGGACCAACAGCATGGGTGGCTCCCTGGATCCCACTGGCGGTACATAAATATATCCCATTGCAGTGCCCAGCACAGCTGAGGTAATGTCAGGTTTAATGCAGGTGGGCTTCGGCCCATACTGCATGCCCCAGTCAGACTGGGATTCTTTATAAGTGGACACATACAGTTACAACTCCGTGTGGACCGACAGCATGGGTGGCTCCCTGGAACCCACCGGCGGTATATAAATATATCCCATTGCATTGCCCAG
This sequence comes from Eleutherodactylus coqui, assembly GCF_035609145.1. Lineage (NCBI taxonomy): Eukaryota > Metazoa > Chordata > Amphibia > Anura > Eleutherodactylidae > Eleutherodactylus > Eleutherodactylus coqui. The sequence goes on along the minus strand of NC_089842.1, from coordinate 245,020,652 downwards.
CACAGATGATGTAACGTCAGCTTTAATGCAGGTGGGCAAAAAATTAATTGGATTACACTGTAGGCGAGGGCCCAAAAAAATTGGTTTACCAACAGTACTAATGTACCTCAGAAAAATTGCCCATGCCCAACCAATAGGGTAGGTGAAACCCATTAATCGCTTTGGTTAATGTGGCTTAATTGGTAACTAGGCCTGGAGGCAGCCCAGTTAAAATAAAAATTGGTTCAGGTGCAAGTTTCAACGCTTTAATGAGCATTAAAACTTATAAAAATTGTTTACAAAAATTATATGAGTGAGCCTTGTGGGCCTAAGAAAAATTGCCCGTTCGGCATGATTACGTGAGGTTTCAGGAGGAGGAGCAGGAGGAGGAGGGGGAATATTATACATAGATTGATGAAGCTAAAAGGTCCGCGTTTTTGATGGTGATAGAGAACGATGCTTCCATCCGCGGGTGAAGCCTACGTATTGCTTAGGTATCACTGCTGTCCGCTGGTGGAGAAGAGAAGTCTGGGGAAATCCAGGCTTTGTTCATCTTGATGAGTGTAAGCCTGTCGGCACTGTCGGTTGACAGGCGGGTACGCTTATCCGTGATGATTCCCCCAGCCGCACTAAACACCCTCTCTGACAAGACGCTAGACGCAGGACAAGCAAGCACCTCCAGGGCATACAGTGCGAGTTCAGGCCACGTGTCCAGCTTCGACACCCAGTAGTTGTAGGGGGCAGAGGCGTCACGGAGGACGGTCGTGCGATCGGCTACGTACTCCCTTACCATCCTTTTACAGTGCTCCCGCCGACTCAGCCTTGACTGGGGAGCGGTGACACAGTCTTGCTGGGGAGCCAGAAAGCTGTCAAAGGCCTTAGAGAGTGTTCCCCTGCCTGTGATGTACATGCTGCCTGATCTCCGCGCCTCCCCTGCTACCTGGCCCTCGGAACTGCGCTTTCTGCCACTAGCGCTGTCGGATGGTAAAATTTTACCATCAGCTTGTCTGCCAGGGCCCTGTGGTATAGCATCACTCTTGAACCCCTTTCCTCTTCAGGTATGAGAGTGCAAAGGTTCTCCTTATACCATGGGTCGAGCAGTGTGTACACCCAGTAATCCGAGGGTCACGAGAAAGGCATTCTAACATGAAGTCAGCCATGTGTGCCAGGGTACCTGTACGCAACACATGGCTGTCCTCACTAGGAAGATCACTTTCAGGATCCTCCTCCTCCTCCTCCTCCTCCTCAGGCCATACACGCTGAAAGGATGACAGGCAAGCAGCATGGGTACCCTCAGCAGTGGGCCAAGCTGTCTCTTCCCCCTCCTCCTCATGCTCCTCCACCTCCTCCTCCTCCTCCTCAACGCGCTGAGATATAGACAGGAGGGTGCTCTGACTATCCAGCGACATACTGTCTTCCCCCGCCTCCGTTTCCGAGCGCAAAGTGTCTGCCTTTATGCTTTGCAGGGAACTTCTCAGGAAGCATAGCAGAGGAAATCATTGATGATGACGAAGGGAAAGCAAATCTAATAAACAGTTTCTTCTCAAGTGTGTTCACCAAAGAAAAGGAAATGCCACACGAGGTGCAGGGGAATAAAACGAACCCCTCACAAAATATCTCATACCTAACGCAGGAGGAGGTGCGGAAGCGTCTAAAGAAAACTAAAATTGATAAATCACCGGGCCCTGATGGATTACACCCAAGGATACTAAAGGAACTAAGTGACGAGATAGCTAGGCCGCTATACCTTATATTTCTAGACACTATCAAGACCGGAGTAGTACCATTGGACTGGCGCATTGCCAACGTGGTTCCAATTTACAAAAAAGGGAGCAAAAGTGAGCCTGGTAACTACAGGCCAGTAAGTCTCACTTCAGTAACGGGAAAAATTTTCGAGGGGATTCTGAGAGACGCCATCGATGAGTACCTCAAGGAGATTAAGGGAATAACTCCTCACCAGCATGGATTCATGAAGGGTCGCTCATGTCAGACAAATCTGATCAGTTTCTACGATGAAGTAAGCTCTAAGCTGGACCAGGGAGAATCTATTGATCTTGTATATCTGGACTTCTCTAAAGCCTTTGACACCGTGCCACATAATAGGCTAATATACAAAATGAGGCAGCTCGGACTGGGCGAAAACGTGTGTAAGTGGGTAAAAAATTGGCTCAACGATAGAAAGCAGAGGGTGGTAATAAATGGTTCGTACTCTGATTGGACCACAGTCGCTAGCGGGGTGCCACAGGGTTCAGTATTAGGCCCCACTCTGTTCAACATATTTATTAATGACCTGATAGAGGGGCTGCACAGCAAAATATCAATATTTGCAGATGACACAAAATTATACAATGTAATTAATGCAACGGAGGACAATGTGCGGCTACAAACGGACCTGGATAAGCTGGGGGCTTGGGCAGAAAAATGGCAAATGAAGTTCAATGTTGAAAAATGTAAGACTATGCACATGGGCAAGAGGAACGGATGTCACAAATATTCACTTAGTGGGGTACCACTAGGGAAAAGTGATATGGAAAAGGATCTGGGGGTATTAGTGGATAATAGACTAAACTGGAGTAACCAATGCCAGTCAGCCGCTGCAAAGGCAAATAAAGTCTTGGGGTGCATCAAAAGAGGAATAGGGGCGAAGGACGAGAACATCATCCTCCCACTATATAAGGCACTTGTCAGACCTCACATGGAATACTGCGTACAATTCTGGACACCGGTGCTCAGGAAAGATGTCACAGTGCTTGAGGGGGTTCAAAGAAGAGCGACTAAACTAATACATGGAATGACGGGACTGGAATACCCAGAGAGGCTATCAAAATTGGGACTATTTACTCTAGAAAAAAGAAGGTTAAGAGGCGACCAAATAACCATGTATAAGTACATGAGGGGACAACACATGGATCTCTCCCGCGATCTGTTTACACCCAGGACCACGACGGTAACAAGAGGACATCCGCTACGATTAGAGGAAAGTAGGTTTCATCACCAACACAGAAAGGGGTTCTTTACTGTAAGAGCAGTTAGACTGTGGAACTCTCTACCGGAGGAAGTGGTGATGGCAAAATCCATAGAGGAGTTTAAAAGGGGACTTGATGTCTTTCTGGAGAAGAAGGATATTACAGGATATAAATATTAGGTTAAGTGTCAATCCTGGTATATAGGCAGGTAGGAACTATTAGGGGTTGATCCAGGGAACAGTCTGATTGCCATTAGGGAGTCGGGAAGGAATTTTTTCCCCAAAAGGGCTAATTGACTTCTGGCCTTGGGGTTTTTTGCCTTCCTCTGGATCAACACAGTAGGATAGACAGGCTGGACTAGATGGACAATGTCTTCATTCGGCCTTACATACTATGTTACTATGTTACTATGCTAATGATTGTAGCATCGCCGCTCACCATCTGGGTAGACTCCTCAAAGTTTCCAAGGACCTGGCAGATGTCTGCCAACCAGGCCCACTCTTCTGTAAAGAATTGAGGAGGCTGACTCCCACTGCGCCGCCCATGTTGGAGTTGGTATTCCACTATAGCTCTACGCTGCTCATAGAGCCTGGCCAACATGTGGAGCGTAGAGTTCCACCATGTGGGCACGTCGCACAGCAGTCGGTGCACTGGCAGATTAAACCGATGTTGCAGGGTGGCAGCGTCCGTGTGGGACTTGCGGAAATGTGCGCAGAGCCGGCGCACCTTTCTGAGCAGGTCTGACAAGCGTGGGTAGCTTTTCAGAAAGCGCTGAACCACCAAATTAAAGACGTGGGCCAGGCATGGCACGTGCGTGAGGCTGCCGAGCTGCAGAGCCGCCACCAGGTTACGGCCGTTGTCACACACGACCATGCCCGGTTGGAGGCTCAGCGGCGCAAGCCAGCGGTGGGTCTGCTCTGTCAGACCCTGCAGCAGTTCGTGGGCCGTGTGCCTCTTATCTCCTAAGCTAAGTAATTTCAGCACGGCCTGCTGACGCTTGCCCACCGCTGTGCTGCCACGCCGCGCGACACCGACTGCTGCCGACGTGCTGCTGCTGACACATCTTGATTGCGAGACAGAGGTTGCGTAAGAGGAGGGTGGTTTAGTGGAGGAAGCATACACCGCCGCAGATACCACCACCGAGCTGGGGCCCGCAATTCTGGGGGTGGGCAGGACGTGAGCGGTCCCAGGCTCTGACTCTGTCCCAGCCTCCTCTAAATTCACCCAATGTGCCGTCAAGGAGATATAGTGGCCCTGCCCGCCTGTGCTTGTCCACGTGTCCGTTGTTAAGTGGACCTTGCCAGTAACCACGTTGGTGAGGGCACGCACATACAATGTTGCGGGAGACGTGGTCGTGCAGGGCTGGGACGGCACATCGGGAAAAGTAGTGGCGACTGGGAACTGAGTAGCGCGGGGCCGCCGCCGCCATCATACCTTTGAAAGCCTCCGTTTCCACAACCCTATACGGCAGCATCTCCAGGCTGATAAATTTGGCTATGTGCACGTTTAACGCTTGAGCGTGCGGGTGCGTGGCGGCATACTTGCGCTTGCGCTCCAACACTTGCGCTAGCGACGGCTGGACGGTGCGCTGAGAGACATTGGTGGATGGGGCCGAGGACAGCGCAGGTGAGGGTGTGGGTGCAGGCCAGGAGACGGTAGTGCCTGTGTCCTGAGAGGGGGGTTGGATCTCAGTGGCAGGTTGGGGCACAGGGGGAGAGGCAGCGGTGCAAACCGGAGGTGATGAACGGCCTTCGTCCCACCTTGTTGGGTGCTTGGCCATCATATGTCTGCGCATGCTGGTGGTGGCTCCCCGGCTGATCTTGGCGTGACAAAGGTTGCAATGGATTATTTGGTCTGGCCCTGCCTCTACCCCTGGCCACCGCACTGCCTCTTCCAACCTGCCCTGCTGCTGCCCTTGCCTCCCCCTCTGAAGACCTGTCCTCAGTAGGTGTAGCAAACCAGGTGGGGTCAGTCACCTCATCGTCCTGCTGCTCTTCCTCCGAATCCTCTGTGCGCTGCTCCCTCGGACTTACTGCCCTTACTACTACCTCACCGATAAACAACTGTGTCTCATCGTCATCGTCCTCCTCACCCACTGAAAGCTCTTGAGACAGTTGCCGGAAGTCCCCAGCCTCATCCCCCGGACGCCGGGAACTTTCCAAAGGTTGGGCATCGGTCACGACAAACTCCTCCAGTGGGAGAGGATTCGGAACTATTGCTGCCCATTCTGGGCAGGGGCCCGAGAACAGTTCCTGGGAGTCTGCCTGCTCCTCAGAATGTGTCATTGTAATGGAGTGAGGAGGCTGGGAGGAAGGAGGAGCAGCAGCCAGAGGATTCAGAGTTGCAGCAGTGGACGGCGCAGAACTCTGGGTGGTCGATAGATTGCAGGATGCACTTTCTGCCATCCACGACAGGACCTGCTCACACTGCTCATTTTCTAATAAAGGTCTACCGCGTGGACCCATTAATTGTGGGATGAAGGTGGGGACTCCAGAAACGTGCCTCCTAATCCCGCAGCAGTCGGCTGCGATACACCTGGATCAGGAGCTCGGCCTGTGCCCACACCCTGACTTGGACCTCCGCGTCCTCACCCGCGTCCACGTCCACGTCCTCTAGGCCTACCCCTACCCCTCAGCATGGTGTATTACCAGTAGTGCAGAAACAGAACGCTGTAATTAAATGTGCCGCTTTATTGGCCTGTGGTTGGAGGCTGACTTCGCTTACGGAACGCACAGCAGAGCCAGGAAAGAATTTTGCGCAAGCCTGCTGTAACACTTAGCTGGCTGCGTATTAATTAGGACTACTACCCCCAGCAGAGACGCAGTACACTCAGGACGGTCACAGGCAGCCCAAATAGAATGTTTTTTCCCAAATTTTTTTGGAAAAGCCCACTGCCTATATACACAGTATATCTCTTTCACTGTCCCTGCCTCACCACTACTGGCCCTGGACTATGTAAAATTACTGCAGACTGAGGACGCAATGCTCTGCACGGCCGATATACAAAAAAAAAAGTGCAACACTGCAAAAAGCAGCCTCAACAGTACTGCACACGGTCAGATGTGGCCCTAAGAAGGACCGTTGGGGTTCTTGAATCCTAAAATAACTCCTAACACTCTCCCTATAGCAGCTCCAGCATCAGCAGCACTGTCCCTGATCTCTGTCAGAATGCATCTGAGGTGAGCCGCGGGCGGGGCCGATTTATATACTCCGGTGACACCTGATCTCGCCAGCCACTCACTGCAGGGGGGTGGTATAGGGCTTGAACGTCGCAGGGGGAAGTTGTAATGCCTTCCCTGTCTTTCTATTGGCCAGAAAAGCGCGCTAACGTCTCAGAGATGAAAGTGAAAGTAACTCGAACATCGCGTGGTACTCGTCACGAGTAACGAGCATCTCGAACACGCTAATACTCGAACGAGTATCAAGCTCAGACGAGTACGTTCGCTCATCTCTAGTCTGGATTCAAGAAAACTCTTTCAAAATCCTTACCAGATGGTATAAAACACCTGACTGCCTATTCAAAGCCAACCTCTCGCCAAACAATAACTGCTGGAGATGTGAAGCTGACAGAGGTTCCCTTCTACTCATCTGGTGGCAATGCCCTGCTATAAAACCCTTCTGGGAAAAAATTACCGACAAAATCTTCATATACTTTTACCCCAGAAGAGGTCCTTATATGGAAACCTTCTCCACAATTCACACCATCGAAGAAACATCTGCGGACAATACTCCTGTCAACAGCCAAATTAAGTATCCCCCTCCTATGGAGAGAAAAGATCACCCCCCACCCTGGACCTCTGGAGGGACAAAGTTTTCCAGATCTACAGATTTGAGGAACTGGCGGCTTGGGAGACAGCAAATAGAGAGGGTTTCCTGACCGCCTGGAACCCTTGGATTCACTATTTGGCAGCAACCTAATAAAGATCCAGCCCCCCCAACTCAAAACTTGATCACTGCTAAACCTCAATCTGGCTCATCGCTGCCCCTCGTAACACTAAAATCTGACATCTCGTCGTTAGTCTTTGTTTTTCTTTTTGTCTACGTTAACAATCTTTCACTCACGCTTTACTTGCAAACTGAATGTTATTTCTGCTACACATTATTACCAGCACCCAAACCCATGTGCTTTACTTGGTCGACCGGCAACAGATACCCGGCCGCATGGGTCAAGAGAATTATTACTCGATTATTCAATTCTAGCGCAAAATAATTAGCGTCCAAATTTTACGTACGGAATCTAATTCTCTCACTTCCCGATGTCATTTATATATATAAAATTGAATGTATGTATGCGTGTGTGTCTGTCTGTCTGTCTGTCTGCCCTTTATGCATTACTACACCATTCATCCGATCGCCATGAAACTTTGGGAAGTTGTTGAGTACACTCCTGGGAAGATTACTGGCATAGTAAAGCTATTCTATGATAAATGGCACGCGTGCGAGCGTCGTCGACAGTTACGCCCCCCCCATGTAGATCGTTCGATTTCCATCACTGCCACTAATTCTCTCACTTCCCAATGTCGTAGAAACATGAAATTTGTCAGGAGCATTGATTATGTCATAAATAGGAAAAGGTAATGGGTCCCAACTCGATTATTCAATTCTAGCGCAAAAGAATTAGCGTCCAAATTTTACGTACGGAATCTAATTTTCTCGCTTCCCAATGTCATAGAAACTTGAAATTTGGCACGGGCATTGATTATGTCATAAATAGGAAAAGTTAATGGAAAGTTGTTGAGTACACTCCTGGGAAGATTACTGGCATAGTACAACTATCCTACGATAGGTGGGGTGCGTGCGAGCATCGTCGACTGTTATGCCCCCCCAGACAAAGATCGTTTAGTCTCCATCTCAAGCACAAAAGCAAAAGGCATTACGAGTAACGGGAGGCGTGTTCAACTACAAAATGATGCATCCGCCGAACGTATCGCAAGACAATTGCTGGATATTGAGAATGCTGAGGTAAAATAAAAGCTGCGCTGTCATTGGTTGCTATATATTATTCCGCTGAGGTAAAATCAATGCTGCACTGTGATTTGTTGCTATTTTTTATATTACTGAGGCAGAATAAAAGTTGCGCTGTGATTGGTTGTTATTTCTCTTACTGCTGACGTAACATGAAAGCTGTGCTGTGATTGGTTGTTATATATTATACTGCTGAGGTAACATGAAAGCTGCACTGTGATTGGTTGTTATATTTTATACTGCTGAGGTAACATATAAGCTGCGCTGTGATTGGGTGTTATATATTATAAAGCTGAGGAAACATCAAAACTGCGCTGTGATTGGTTATATATTATACCACTGAGGTAACCTAAAAAAGCTGCGCTGTGATTGGTTGTTATCTAGATATATAAAAACGAATGAATGTCTGTCTGTCTTCGCAGCAACGCGCGACGGGTAAGCTAGTCTATGTATATAAAATTGAATGTATGTCTGCGTGTCTGTCTGTCTGTTTGTCCTTTATGCGCTACTACACCATTCATCCGATCGCCATGAAACTTTGGGAAGTTGTTGAGTACACTCCTGGGAAGATTATAGGCATAGTACATTTATGCTATGATAAATGGCGCGCGTGCGAGCGTCGTCGATAGTTACGCCCCCACCCCACGTAAATCGTTCGATTTCCATCATTGCCACTAATTCTCTCACTTCCCAATGTCGTAGAAACATGAAATTTGGCACGAGCATGGATTATGTCATAGATAGGAAAAGCTTATGGGTCCCAACTCGATTATTCAATTCTAAGCACCAAAGAATTAGCGTCCAAGTTTATGTACGGAATCTAATTCTCTCACTTCCCGATGTCGTAGAAACATGAAATTTGGCATGAGCATTGAATATGTCATTAATAGGAAAAGCTATTGAGTCCCCAACTCAATTATTCAATTCTAGCGCAAAAGAACTAGCGTCCAAATTTTACGTACGGAATCAAATTCTCACTTCCCGATGTCATAAGAACTTGAAATTTGGCACGAGCATTGAATATGTCATAAATAGGAAAAGTTAAGGGGTCCCAACTCGATTATTCAATTCTATGCGCAAAAGAATTAGCGTCCAAATTTTACGTACGGAATCTAATTCTCTCACTTCCCAATGTAATTTGGCACGAGCATTGATTATGTCATAAATAGGAAAAGTTAATGGGTCCCAACTCGATTATTCAATTCTAAGCGCCAAACAATTAGCGTCCAAATTTTACGTACAAAATCTAATTTTCTCACTTCCCGATGTAATTTGGCACGGGCATTAATTATGTCATAAATAGGAAAAGCTAATCGGTCCCAACTCGATTATTCAATTCTAAGCGCAAAAGAATTAGCGTCCAAATTTTATGTATGTAATCTAATTCTCTCACTTCCCAATGTAATAGAAACATGAAATTTGGCACGAGCATTGATTAGGTCATAAATAGGAAAAGCTAATGGGTCCCAACTCGATTATTCAATTCTATGCGCAATAGAATTAGCTTCCAAATTTTACGTGCGGAATGTAATTTTCTCACTTCCTGATATGTATAAATGAATGTATGTCTGTCTGTTTGTCCTTTATGCGCTACTACACCATTCATCCGATCGCCATGAGACTTTGGAAAGTTGTTGAGTACACTCCTGGGAAGATTACTGGCATAGTACAACTATCCTACGATAGGTGGGGCCCGTGCGAGCGTCGCCGACAGTTATGCCCCCCAGACAAAGATCGTTTGATTTCCATCTCAAGCACGAAAGCAAAAGGCATTACGAGCAACGGGAGGCGTGTTCAACTACAAAATGATGCATCCGCCGAACGTATCACAAGACAATTCCTGGATATTGAGAATGCTGAGGTAACATGAAAGCTGTGCTGTGATTGGTTGTTATATATTATACTGCTGAGGTAACATGCAACTTGTGCTGTGATTGGGTGTTATATATTATACTGAGGTAACATGAAAGCTGCGCTGTGATTGGTTGTTATATATTATACTGCTGAGGTAACATGAAAGCTGTGCTGTGATTGGTTGTTATATATTATACTGAGGTAACATGAAAGCTGCGCTGTGATTGGTTGTTATATATTATACTGAGGTAACATGAAAGCTGCGCTGTGATTGGTTGTTATATATTATACTGAGGTAACATGAAAGCTGTGCTGTGATTGGTTGTTATATATTATACTGAGGTAACATGAAAGCTGTGCTGTGATTGGTTGTTATATATTATACTGACGTAACATGAAAGCTGTGCTGTGATTGGTTGTTATATATTATACCACTGAGGTAACATGAAAGCTGTGCTGTGATTGGTTGTTATATATTATACTGAGGTAACATGAAAGCTGTGCTGTGATTGGGTGTTATATATTATAGTGAGGTAACATGAAAGCTGCGCTGTGATTGGTTGTTATATATTATACTGAGGTAACATGAAAGCTGCGCTGTGATTGGTTGTTATATATTATACTGAGGTAACATGAAAGCTGTGCTGTGATTGGGTGTTATATATTATAGTGAGGTAACATGAAAGCTGCGCTGTGATTGGTTGTTATATATTATACTGAGGTAACATGAAAGCTGCGCTGTGATTGGTTGTTATATATTATACTGAAGTAACATGAAAGCTGTGCTGTGATTGGTTGCAATTTCTTATACTGCTGAGGTAAAATGAAAGCCGTAATGTGATTGGTTGCTATATATTATACTGAGGTAACATGAAAGCTGCGCTGTGATTGGTTGTTATATATTATACTGAGGTAACATGAAAGCTGTGCTGTGATTGGTTGTTATATATTATACCGCTGAGGTAACATGAAAGCTGTGCTGTGATTGGTTGTTATATATTATACTGCTGAGGTAACATGCAACTTGTGCTGTGATTGGTTGTTATATATTATACTGAGGTAACATGAAAGCTGTACTGTGATTGGTTGTTATATATTATACCGCTGAGGTAACATGAAAGCTGTGCTGTGATTGGTTGTTATATATTATACCGCTGAGGTAACATGAAAGCTGCGCTGTGATTGGTTGTTATCTAGATATATAAAAACGAATGTATGTATGTCTTCGCCGCAACGTGCGATGGGTAAGCTAGTTTTATATAAAGTAAACGTCGCATGGTTGCCTCCACGTGGAGTTTTCTGGGTAACGCAGAGAACTATGCAAAATGGTGAACATATGTTTTCCCGGTATCTCTAAAGTAACCACGACTTCATAAGATTTTCCGTGTGAACACCAGATAAACACCAGGACCAAATTAACTCGGGCGAAGCCGGGTATATCAGCTAGTGTATATATATATATTACACAGGCCGGCCGGGTATATCAGCTAGTCTATATATATATATTACACAGGCCGGCCGGGTATATCAGCTAGTATATATATATATATTACACAGGCCGGCCGGGTATATCAGCTAGTATATATATATATATTACACAGGCCGGCCGGGTATATCAGCTAGTATATATATATATATATTACACAGGCCGGCCGGGTATATCAGCTAGTATATATATATATATTACACAGGCCGGCCGGGTATATCAGGTAGTATATATATATATATATTACACAGGCCGGCCGGGTATATCAGCTAGTATATATATATATATATTACACAGGCCGGCCGGGTATATCAGCTAGTATATATATATATATTACACAGGCCGGCCGGGTATATCAGGTAGTATATATATATATATATTACACAGGCCGGCCGGGTATATCAGCTAGTATATATATATATATATTACACAGGCCGGCCGGGTATATCAGCTAGTATATATATATATATTACACAGGCCGGCCGGGTATATCAGGTAGTATATATATATATAGCCCGATATGGAATGCATGCAATACAAAATAGGACATTTTTAGGTAAAGAAAAGAGGATAGCAGATGATACGCATAAATACGTGGAAGCACACCTATGCTGATCAATGCTCTGTTAATCTATTAACTATATATTATACTGCTGAGGTGAAATAAAACCTGTGCTGTGATTGGTTGCTATGAGCAACAGTTTTCAATCCTCGATTGCCTAAGGAATGTATTCCTGTCTGTGGACACAAGATACTATCTGAGGAGCAGGAGGTCTGTGGATTACTGGCGTAATTAAAAATCAAACATTCACTGACTTCCCCTGTAATTTGTGTTACCAATAGCAACAGCTCAGCTCTCAGAGTGGGTGCTGGGCTCATTTCTGTGTGGTACATAGTGGCTTAGTGCTGATGGGAAGCTGTGTGGTAGTTGGAGCAGAGGAGGAGGTCGTCTGTGTAATATATTAGTATTTTTGGAGGACGTCTTTTATTAAATATATTAGTGTATGAGGAGGAGGAGGTCGTCTGTGTAATATATTGGTATATGAGGAGGAGGTCGTCTGTGTAATAGATTAGTATATGTGGAAGAAATCGTCTGTGTTAGATAAGACTGTGAAATAAAAAACATCTGCTCAAGTGCAATTCCGGCATTCCCCCACCTGCCCTCAGGGGAAGTGGGGCTGTCTTATCCCCCCAAATATATCTACCAAGTTTGGTTGAAATTGCTCCAGGCGTTTATGAGTTGTGGTGGCACATACACACATACATCATTATATATATACATACATAGACCTCTGAGCGCAGAAGAACTTTTTCTTTAACCATAAATGGAATGGGCCGACTACAATATGCATAGAGGTCATCAAAATAGTTTTTTTTTTATTAAAAAAAGGGCCAGTTGAGGGGGCCACCTAATAACTATGTGCAAATATATCAGAGATCAGTACAGAGATCCCTCCCATCATTTATTTATACTCAGGACTGTCACCTTAACAAGGGATGTCATAAGTCTAGAAGAAAGAAGGTTTCTACATTAACATAGAACGGGAATCTTTACTGTAAGAGCATTGAGACTATGGAACTCTGCCTGAGGATGTGGTGATGGTAAATATGCTAAAAGAGTTCCAGAGGGGCCGGGACACCTTTCTTGAGTGTAACAATGTTACATATTACAGTCACTGATGACTACACAACGGTTGTTGGACCAGGGAGTTATTCTGAAGGCCGGACTTGGAGTCAGGAGGGAAGTTTTTTTCTAAGGAAAATTGCTTATACCTCCTTAAGGTATTTTGCCGTCTTTTGGATAAATATTGCAGGAAAATAGGCTGAAATGGATGGACAAAAGTCTATTTTCAGCCTAAAATACTATTTAAGTATGTTATAACATAGAGTAGATAGAATACATAATGCCGAAACATCCCCTAGATCAGTGATGGCGAACCTTTTAGAGACCGAGTGCCTAAACTGCAACCCAAAACCCACTTATTTACTACAAAGTGCCAACATGTCAGGAGGCGGGGCTTATCACAATGTATGATTTTACCCCCCGTCGTTCTAAAAAGGACAGGGCCGCTTCAAAATAGACCGGGTGCAGATTTTGACTTCTTTTGTATGCGGAATTGCTGTGGATTTTGCCACGGAAATTTCCGCTGAGGACATTCTATAGCATTTCCTAGCATTTCCACTTCGTGTAAACATATCCCAGCAGTGATATTGACCCCCCCCCCCCCCCCGCAGAGCAGCCCCAGCAGTAAGGGTGACTCCCCGAGAGCAGCCCCAGCGCTAATAGTGATCCCCCCAGAGCTGCTTTGGTGGTTATAGTGACCCCGCGCAGCGGCCCCAGTCATAATAGTGACATCCCACATCAGCCCAGTAGTAATAGTGACATCCCAGAGTGGTCCCCAGTAGTAATAGTGACATCCCACAGCAGCCCCCAGCAGTAATAGTGACATCCCACAGCAGCCCCAGTGGCAATAGTGACACCCCACAGTGGTCCCCAGTAGTAATAGTGACATCTCACAGTAGCCAGTAGTAATAACAACATCCCAAAGTGGCCCCTGTAGCAATAGTGCCCCCCCCTCTGAGACCCAAATCCCCCCCCCCCCCAGCTCCTCTGCTTGGCGCTGTTTCTGCCACTGATGCCACCGATCCCAGGAGCACATTGTGACATGCTGCCGGACACCTCCTCCCCTCCCCTGCTCTTGCGGAAACAAGTAGGAGACGTCAGAGGAGGAGGATCCCAGCTGCACACTGACAACACAGTGTGGCCGGGATCAGCACTTCTAGCAGTGCTGCTGAGTGAATACCAACAGGGGAGCTGCGGCACCCCTGCCAGTATTTACTAATGCTGTGAGTGGCCGACGGCGACGAGTGCCAGCTGGGAAGGCTCTGAGCGCGTGCCATAGGTTCGCCACCACTGCCCTAGATCTGCTTCATATGACTTCTAATCCAGCAATGATGACAATGACAGCAGGTTTTCTCCTAATAGTTGATCCAATATTTCACCTCTTTCCCTCTGCGTCTACATGAAGCTGTGTGGCATGGCCCCAATGAAACGCTCCGGTCCGTGTGTTCAGCCATCTTTTCAGCTCCAGGATGCATCGGTCAGTGGCCTTCAGCACTATAATATGCTTGAAAAACTCACAGGCCGCGTACAAATGATGAATCATGGGAGCAATGCTGAGGTCAATCAAGATCTCTCCTCTAATGAGACCTGGAAGAATAAATGGCAAATATTGAAGCATCTACAGTCATATGTTAACTCATAAACCAGATGGTCTACAGCAGTGATGGCGAACCTTTTAGAGCCCGAGTGCCCAAACTGCAACCCAAAACCCACTTATTTACCGCAAAGTGCCAACATGTCAGAGGCGGGGCTTATCACGACGTATGATTTTACAGGGCCGCTTCAAAATAGACAGCGTGCAGATTTTAACTGCTTTTTGGATGCGGAAATACTGCAGAATGTCCTCAGCGGAAAATACTGTGGAAAATTCTGCAGCATTTCCACATCCAAAAAGCAGTCAAAATCTGCACCCTATCTATTGTGAAACAGCCCTGCCCATTTCTGCCGCATGTAAACATACCCCAGCGATAATAGTGACATCCCACAGCAGTAATAATAGTGACACCCCCCCCATTGGCCTCCCAGCAGTAATAATAGTGACAGCCCACAGTAGTAATTCGAGTGATACCCCCCAGCGGCCCCCCAGCAGTAATAATGCCCCCCCCCCAACGTTCCCCCAGTAGTAATAATGCCCCCCACAGGGGTCCCACAGCGGTTCCCCCAGCAGTAATAATGCCCCCTGCCCAGCTGTTCCCCACAGTAATAATGCCCCCACAGCGGTCCCCCAGCATTAATGCCCCCCTCCCCCCAGCGCTTCCCCAGCAGTAATAATGCCCCACCCCAGGGGTCCAACAGCAGTAATAATGCCCCCCCAGGGGTCCCACAGCAGTAATAATGCCCCCTCAGGGGTCCCACAGCAGTAATAATTCCCCCCCCTTCCTCCCCAGAGCGGTCCTCCCAGCAGGAATAATGCCCCCCAGCAGTATTAATTCCCCCCTCCCCTCCAGCGGTCCCCTCAGCAGTCATAATGCCCCGCCCAGCGGTCCCCCAGCAGCCATAATGCCCCCCTCCCCCCCAGCGGTTCCCCAGCGGTCATAATGCCCCCCCAGCCCCACATACTTACCTCTCCTCCTCATGGAAGCGCTGCTCCTCCTCTGCCTGATCGCTGGTGCACACTGATGTCAGTGTGCAGTCAGATGCCTCCTCCCCCTGCTCTCGCTAACCAAGTAGGAGCTTGAGTGAAGCAGCGCTGAGTGAATGCTGGCAGGGGAGCCGCGGCCCCTGCAGGCATTCACTAATGTGGTGAGCGGCCGACGGCGATGCGTGCCAGCAGGGAGGGCTCTGCGTGCCGCCTCTGGCACACGTGACATAGGTTCGCCACCACTGGTCTATAGTGTCACTGTGGTTCCCCTTTATGCTTTAACTTCTTTCATCTACCAACTTTACTATCCACCAATATTAACACAAGGGATGTTTTTTGTCATGGTTTTTGCTTTCTTTTTTGGGTATATTCATAAAAATTATGAATATACACAAAAACATAAATGTGTCTTCTGTTCATTTCTACCCAAGAACTCCCAAATGGCCAATGATGCTGTCAGAAAAGATTTGGATCTCTACACCATGGAGTGGATTAACTACATGATGGACTCTTTTCTAGAGATGGATTGCACCTTAGAGAGACAGGAAAACATATATTTGGGAGGCGCCTCGCTGCACTCATCAGGAGAGCTTAACACTGCAACATTAGGAGAAAGGAAGTGGAAAGCCAGACAAAGAATATGCAGCTAATGAATACAATTGTGTACCTTGTGGAAAGAAAGAATAAACGATAGAGATGAGCGAGTACCTGCCCGCTCGGGAGCAAAGATTCGGCTGCCGGTGGCGAGCTGTGGGGGAGAGCGGGGAGGAACGGAGGGGAGATCTCTCTCTCTCTCTCCCCCACTCCCCCCCTGCTGACTACCACAACTCACCTGTCACCTGCGCCGGCACCCGAACCTTTTCTCCCGAGCGAGGAGATACTCGCTAAGGACAATGCTTGATCGAGTAATTGTCCTTAGCGAGTATGCTCCCTCATCTCTAATAAACAACAAAAAGGTCATAAGGAAAGGAAGGTAGAGGAGCAAGAGACACCGATCACAAACTAACATGCTCCATGCATTTGTGTCTAAACGAACAAGGATAATTGGAGCTCCGAACACAGGAAGAGAAATATGATGCCACAGGCATCCCGGGAACTTGGTGGGATGATACACATGATTGGATACAAGGCTTGAAGGATACAATGTATCTATAAGAAACAGACCTAATAAAAGGGGAGGAGGTGTTGTGTTGTATGTTAGGAGAACATTCATCTCCACTGAGATTCAAGCTTCAGAGCTGGGAGTTCTGTAGAAACTGTTTGGGTAAGAATACAAGGAGAGAACAACAGAAAGGACCCCATTGTAGGCATTTACTATAGGCCACCGGGACAAGCAGAAGATATGGATGAACTCTTTCTACTTCACATGGCCAATTTCTTAAAAAAGTATGACACAGTGATCATGGGAGATTTAAAGGTGCTGTCCAGCCATGACATATGGATCTATACACTTCTGTTTGGCCATTACAAAGCATTTAGTAATATAGTGTGTGCTTTGTAAATGAGCCATGCAGAAGATATGAACTTACCTGAATTGGTGCGCCCCCTGTGCTTACCATTCCGTCATCCTTGGTTTTGACAATTTCAGCCGTCTCTTCTGTTCATTTGTCAAGCAGGCGCAGTAGTGCTTGTTGGCTTGCCGGGAATGTGTGTCTCCTCCGTTGCGCATGCGCAGTTCAGTCAATTCCACTAATGGTCCAGAGCTGAAGCCAAACAGCAGCATCCACCGGCCAACTGTACACAGTTGAAGGGTGGTGTGTGTGTGTGTGTGGAGGGGGTCAATATTACTGCAGGGGCAACTACTGGGGGTCTGCATTACTGTTGGGGCAACTACTGAGAGTCACTATTACTGCTGGGGCAACTACTGGGGGTTTGTTTTACTGCTGGGATGACTATTGGGGGTCACTATTCCAGCTAGGGCAACTACTGGGGGTCTGCATTACTTTTTAATTTTTCCGTCAACGTGGTTGATCGAGGGCTCATTTTTTGCGGGATGTCCTGTAGTTTCCGTTAGTACCATTTCGGAATACATATGACTTTTTGATCGCTTTTTATTGCATTTTTTGTGGGAGACATGGTAACTGAAAAAGGGCATTTTTGGTATTTTTTTTCCGGACGACGTTCACTGTGCGGGATAAATAATGCATTACTTTGATAGATCAGACTTTTTCGGACGCGGCGATACAAATATGTATTTTTCTTTTATGATTTTAATTTTTTTAAATTATAGATATGCCAAAAGGGGCGCGATTTAAACTTTCATTGCTTTTTTTTTTTTTTTACAATTGATAAAACTTTATTGTTTTTTTTTACTCTTCTTTTAAGCCCCCTGGGGGACTACAGCATGCGATACTTTGATCACTCCTGCAATATGACGTAATGCTGTAGCATTACGTCATACTGAATTCCGACAGGCAGTCTATCAAGCCACCCCGGCAGCCATGACACCTGCATGGCTCCCCCAATCTCCGCGCCGGGGGGCCGTACGGGACCACCAAACATCATGCGAGGGATTTAAATGCTCGGGTCCGCGCTATACGAGTCGAGCTTTTCGTAAAATTCGAGAGCTCTACTAAAGTAACGAACCCCATTGACTACAATGGGAGACTCAAGCATTTTTGTATGTGGGACGCAAGGTCCCGAGCTTTTTTTTTTCCCCTTGGTTCGTGTGTTTCTCTCTCTCTCCCTCTCCCTCTCTCTCCCCCTTCCCCTCCCCCTTCCTGCCATACCAAACATTTTCAACTGATACGTGCTGCGTCACGATGGGGGTGGGGCCAAAACAGGCACGTCACAGTGGGGAGGAGCCAAGAGCTGGGGCGGGGTTGAACACGATTTGATGCTCGTTCGAGTAACGAGCACCATCGAGTACGCTAATGCTCGAACGAGTATCAAGCTCGACAGAGTCCGTTCGCTCAACTCTACTGGCTACTAGATACAACACAGGTATAATCTCTGCTCACTCTTTCTCCCTATGGTAAACATATTAAGATTTCTGCTGCTGGTGAACATAAAATTATGGTTGGTACATTTTCTATATAACAAATGACATTTTTCATTGATCAATAGAGTCTGGATATTAAGATCAAAATGATTCAAAAATTAAAGGAGAAGAGTTCAAGAAATGACAGGAGCAGAATGGAGTAAACCAAAATAACCAGATAATAGCAGCTATTAATCCTCCCATAACTGAGATTTTAGAAAAAAGGGAAAAAGTTTGGTTGGGTGTTAGCCAGTAGAACAAAATGTTATTGCTCTTGGTAAGGGAAACACATTACTCTTGTAAATATGACCTTGTCATGCCTAAAAAAACAAATTGTGTTAATAGAGCAATCTTTCAAGACTACTCAAGTCACTTCATCAGGCATCTTATTAACCCTTTGCAATCCAATTTGGGATTCAGGATTTCCTAGGGGTTTTTTCTCTTTCTGCCATTATACAATGGCGCCATCTGCTGGCTAGAGCCAGTACTACAGTATGGGACATGCTGGAGAGGCCCCCCGACAACAGAGCGGCCGGTAATCTACAGTAAGAATACCCTGCCGGACGTCTTCCGACATCGGAGCTGTACAGCCTTCAATCAGAATGTCTTTAGACGTCAGATAGTGGATTGGAAAGGGTTAACAAGCCTGATGAAGAGATCTAAGTAGTCTCGAAATCTTTAACTATTTTTCAGGTGAAATCTTATCCATAATATGTTCTTTCTCGTACTGAGGGCAGATACAGTTTAAAAAATAGTAGATTAAACCTTCAGAGATTCAGAGATTACAAAGGGGGTGATCACTCTACTCCACGGGAGAACAGTTGGGTTAATGACTGCTCAAGCGCCGACGTCACTGCTTGCACAGAGCATTTACACTGACAGACTTCACCTCTACATTGGGGCTTCTTGCTCAGTGCTTCCCCTTCTGTGTAAAGCACTGACCAGGGAGCATTTACATGCGTTCACATTGCTCGACTATGACTCAAATGTGTTCGTTTGAAGGAATTTTGAGTCATAATTGTTCCGTGTGAACAGCCCATAAGACATTCTTCATCATATTCCATGATCAAGGATTAGAGGTGATATGACTGTTTGCCTTTCCACCTTCAACATTTCACACTGCCAAAAAAACCAATTTTTTTAAATTTAATGATTAACAGTTGTTTTAAATCAATTCATTTAAGCTCGAAGAGGAGTTAAGAACCCCCCCCCCCACCCCACCCAGTCTCCTCATGGGCTGCAGCAGGCTAGGTGGAGATTGCATTAGGCACAATGTGGTATTGATAATGGGATATAATGTTCTATAAAAAATTAGGAAAAAGTGAAACAAATAAAACGAATATGAAAAACAAAATCTTAAACAGCAAAATACGATACATACCAGCTGTGAACGTTTTTGTAAGATTTTCAATGGGGAATTTCAAGGTCTCCTCTGCAAAGACCACTTCAGGTTTATCTGACAAGTAAATCTCCAGAAATTCTCTGGAATCAAAGCCATCTACATGGTAGAGCTTATGGGTAGAAGACTCCATTGTCCAATCTGATAAGTAAGGACTGACTGAGGGACTCGTTCGACACCTCAAGGTCTTTATATGAGTACTAGGGAATCAGGTTGCACTTTCTGTTACTCATCACAGGATGAATATTACGTTCTTCATGTGACAGTCAGGTTGGCCTATGATAATAGCTTTAGTTTAGCATGAAACATTAATCAACGCTTATTGTGAAATACACGGCACCACCAGAGTCACATTGGCTGAAGCTGATGACACCGTCCTGGTCTTCTGTGTTTGTCCATGCTGTTGGGCTGAAGGGAGAGACTGCAGATATTCTCTGGCCCACTGCCCTGATCTCCACTCAACCCTAATGGGGAGGCTGCTGCACTCCAGGAGTCCCACTGGCTACTCTAGCTGAGTGTTGAAGTAGCATTCAATGCAGCCATGACCGGGGTAGGTCAAAGTCTCTTAGCTGTGGCTTCCTCAACCCTTGCCAAAACACGACACTCACTTATTGGATTTAATTGGCCACAGCAGCCTTTTATTTATTAAATGGATGAATAACTTTTACATTATCAACCTATGAGCAGGGGGTCCTTGGAGCCACGAAATCTGGTGCACACTTTTTCCTCAATTGTCCCCAACCGTAACTACCGGCTCAGGGGAACACCAGCCATCTTAATTGGCCGATATTGTATAAACTCTAACGGCCTGGAGGGACTCCCCCCCCCATAGGCCATGTCCCCAGCACCAGACAACCAATTAACACAAGAGGAGGGAATACTAAAGGTGGGGCCATACCCACCAGACTCCCCCCCCAACCACTATAAAACCGACTCCAAGGACCCTTCACCCACCATAGCTGCCATGACAAGCATTGTAATACCCCATCAGCATTAACCTAAGGGAGGATGGGTGGGACTCCTAAACTGTTCACCTAAAATGGCGCTGATCTCACTAATCCTACCCATCTTATAACCTCCCACTAGCCCACCCCCTTCAACTATACCCCACCCCTGTATGCTTTCAAACCCACCTATCACAATCCTGTTCTCCCTTACCCCAACTCCGCCCCAATTAACCCATTCCTCTCCTGCGTTCCCCTACCACCCCTGTCATGTGCGGCCTTCACTAACTGGAACCTGCGGTTCCCGCTCCGGCCCCCTACTTTATCATCCTCCTCCACTACTACTGGGACAATAGGCTTCCTCCACCATCCCAATTGCATAAATGAAGCCTAATAAATAATGCCGGGTGCTGGGGTCTTTCCGGAGCTCGGAGAAGACACGTCTGTCTTGCCATCCACTAAGCCACAACCCATAGCTGCTGTCATTTTTTAGTGTGTGCAGAGGAGAGAGGGAGGGAAGTTACATGGACTACATACCTTGTTTCTTATGTTATTTGGCTTGAAAAAGACCTTACTATAGGTCGAAACGTCGCCCAGCGTTTAACTTTGAGACAATAAAAAGGTTCCTTTAACCCCTTGAGTGGCGGGTTTCCTACCACCCTCTCAGACCCACCAGGGCAGTTTTTTTAAAATGGTCTAATCATTGAATTTCAACTAATTTTGCAGTTGCGTCTCAAGAGCCATAACTTTCTAATTTTTCCATTGACACGGCCATATAAGGGCTTGTTTTTTGCGGGACAAGTTGTGATTTTTTAAATTAGGGGGGAGAAAAAAAAGAAATGGGGAAAAAAGAAAAAAAGGGGCCATGTCATTAAGGGGTTAAAAAATGTATTACCTTCCTTCTCTGGGTCATTACGACGCACACAGATACCACATGTGTGATTCTATTTTTGATTTTTTACCAAGTAAAGGGAGACAAGTGTTTTTATAATTTTTTTTTTACAATTTTTTTACTTTTGTTTTTTTTTTACTTTTCTTTTTTTTGTCCCTTTAGGGGACTTTCACAGGGACCCATCAGGACCCCCTGATCACATTCCGGGGGTCCGATGGTGACAGCCCTTTACATGCTGCAGTGACAGCCCTTTACATGCTGCAGTCACATAGACTGCAGCATGTAAAGGGTTAACACAGCAGAGATCGGAGGTTTTCTCTAATCTCTGCTGTAAGAGCAGGTACCTAGCTGTCCTCTGACAGCCAAGCACCAGCTCTCCCTGCCACAGAGACCATCTGCTTGCTTCTGACAAGCCGATGGTCTCTATGGCAACCTGTAAACAAAGCAGGAGACTTAGAAGCAGGAGATTGCCGGCATATCGGCAATATCTTCTGCTGGTTTTTCAAAGCCCTTGCTTTGTTCTCTGTGGGACTGTGCAGGCAGAGCACAATGCCACAGCTTGTGGCATTGTGCTCTGCAGCTCCTATAGTGATACATAGCCAGGAAATCTTCCGGGCTATATCGCTATGGGCAGTGGAGCTCGTCCCGGAAAATTTCCGGACGTGCCACTCAAGGGGTTAAACCAAGTTTTTGCATCATCTCATGCTGCCGCTCTCTCTACGATTTTCTTCTGCATGTTTAAAGGGGCTCTTGTCCATAGACTCTATGGTAGCTTTGCATTATTTTGACTGTTAAAAGTCTATTTTTTCTTCTCCCACTCGAATTTATTGTGTGGTTTTTTTGTGAGTGCCATGCTTCCTACTTTTTGTTGTATCAATCAGAGAGCATATTTGTTCTACTGTTGTTGTATGTGGGTTTTTTCCCAAAAAAGGAGTGAAACGCTGAGATCTTGCTCATTGAATCACTCCTCTACATAATGTAACCTGGCAGATGCTGCACTCATGCTGACGATGGCATCTAAACATTTATACAGAAAAAAAGGAGTGAAAAAACTCTACACCTAATTGGTATTGCCACATCTATAAAAAAATGCTATAAAATATTGTATTTATGAAGCACAAAAAATAAATCCAAAATGGCTCCGGTCGTGGAATATGTTTTCCTACAGCCAAACTTTAACCATAGAGAAGTGAGATGAGAAAAGAAAATTGGGGGCGAGAGGGAGAGGAGAAGGAAATAGATGGGGGGGGGGGGGGGGGTAGATAAAATAATAGTGGGCATTACCTTACTGCAATAAACGTTTCACACAATACAGTATCCAAATGAACAACCCCTCATGTACATCTTTATCACACCTTCATCTCGCCTTTCTGCAAACAGTGAGATACATTTCTGTTATTATTGTTTTTAAGAGGCAAGTGCTAAGTATTGTTTTCAAGGGGCCCATAATTCGTGGAATGCCAGGGGTGATTGATTTGTCCAACTCATCAGTTCTTCAAAGCCACAAATTTGGTTCACCTTCTCTCTCCAAAAATTCACCGTTGGAGGGTTTGGTTTTACCCAGAAGAGGAGAATCAAAGCTTTTGCTGCTGCTATCAAGTATGAGGCTAACCTGATATGTAGATATTAGAGATGAGCGAGCACCAAAATGCTCGGGTGCTCGTTGCTCGAGTCAAACTTTCCGTGATGCTCGAGAGTTCGTTTCGAGTAACGAATCCCATTGAAGTCAATAGGGGGCTCGAGCATTTTTGTATAAGACTGATGCTCCGGATAGGTCTTCACTTGTGAAACTCTGGAAAACATCCGAAAGTCATGTAAACACCACAGAAACGGATAGGGCAGGCGAGGGGCGACATGTTGGGCTGCATCTGAGGCTCCCAGGTCCCACTATTAAGCCACAATAGCGGCAAGAGTGGGCCCCCCCCCCCCCCCTAACAATTTTTACTATGGACAAACCCTCATTAGCAAGGCACACCTCAGCTAAGCACCACACTACCTCCAACCAAGCACAAGCACTGCCTGCAGGACACACCGCTGCCTCTTCTCCTGGGTTACATGCTGCCCAACCCCCCCCCCCCCCCGCACGACCCTGCGTCCGCAGCGCACACAAAAGTTTCCCTGCGCAGCCTTCAGCTGCCCTCATGCCACACGCTGGCTGCATAGCCACACCACCCTCATGTCTATTTATAAGTGCGTCTGCCATGAGGAGGAAAAGGAGGCACACACTGCAGAGGGTTGGCAGGGCCAGGCAGTGACCCTCTTTGAAAAGGGGAGGGAGGGCGATAGCCCACAATGCTGTTGAGAATCGATGATAAATTGACGTATGATCATCATTCCAATCCCGTGCCACCTCCATTGCAAAATTGTCAGGAGCCGCAAACGTGGGCATAAAGGGGACTCAGGTGCCAGCACTTCTACACATCTCCACAATGCAGCAATTCTCGGTGTGGGCAGTATGTGAGCGGGCTCTGGGTCTGCCTCTGTCCCAGCAAACATCTTGTGTGGCCCAAGGTGCTGCGAGTGACATAGCAATGGGGACTCCATGTGCCCACACACTACTCATTCTGTTTGGGTGTCGGATACCTCATCGACAACGCAAGGGGTAAGCCATCTGCACTCTGCACCCTACCCAAGTCTGTCAGTGTATTTGTGCCAGACAGGTAAAACACCTCTATGGGAAGTCTGTGTGCACCCACAGCATGGGTGGGTCCAAGGAACTTAAAGACAGTACACATAAAGAAATCAGAGTGCCCAAACATGGCAGATTTTCACTGCGCCGAGGACATAGGCCTCTGCACAAACCCTCAGCAATCGCAGGCATAGAGCGGACTCCGATGCTAGCGTAGCTGTGAACGTCTCATTTGTGCAGTATTGCTCCTCTTGTTTGGCCCAAACCAGTGCCGCGAATAACTGTGGTAACGCAAGAGAAAATACATGTTGGCCCCGGCCCACACTCCATGCCCTAGACAGTCAGTGTATTAGTGCCAGATAGGTAGAACACCGCGATGGGATGTCTGTCTGCACCCATAGTATACACAGACCCCTGTAATATTCCTGTAGCAAAGGTGTAAGCCAACCCCAGTAACAGTTATGTTGCAGAAGTATAGGCAGAACCCTGTAACATTTATGTGTCAGAAGTATAGGCAGACCTCTGTAACTAGAGATGAGCGAGCACCAAAATGCTCGGGTGCTCGTTGCTCGAGTCGAACTTTCTGCGATGCTCGAGATTTCATTTCGAGTAACGAACCCCATTGAAGTCAATGGGCGACCCGAGCAATTTTGTGTATGACCCATGCTCCGGTAAGGTTTTCATTTGTGAAAATCTGCAAAACCCAAGAAAGTGATGGAAACGACACAGAAACGGATAGGGCAGGTGAGGGGCAACATGCTGGGCTGCATCTCCGGTTCCCAGGTCCCACTATTAAGCCACAATAGCGGCAAGAGTGGACCCCCCCCTAACAATTTTTACTTCGGACAAACCCTCATTAGCAAGGCACACCTTAGCTAAGCACCACACTACCTCCAACCAAGCACAATCACTGCCTGCAGGACACACCGCTGCCTCTTCTCCTGGGTTACATGCTGCCCAACCCCCCCGCACGACCCTGCATCCACAGCGCACACCAAAGTGTCCCTGCACAGCCTTCAGCTGCCCTCATGCCACACGCTGGCCTCATAGCCACACCACCCTCCTGTCTTTTTATAAGTGCGTCTGCCATGAGGAGGAACCGCAGGCACACACTGCAGAGGGTTGGCACGGCCAGGCAGCGACCCTCTTTAAAAGGGGCGGGGCGATAGCCCACAATGCTGTACAGAAGCAATGAGAAATCCAATCCGGTGCCACCTCCATCAGGAGCTGCACACGTGGGCATAGCAATGGGGAATCCATGTGCCACACACTATTCATTCTGTCAAGGTGTCGCATAGCTCAATCCACACTGCAAGGGGAAAGCCGTCTGTGCTCTGTTCCCTACCCAACTCAGTCAGTGTCTTTGTGCCAGACAGGTCAATCACCGCGATGGGAACTAAGTGGGCACCAACCGCATACGTGGGTCCTAGGCAACTCAAGACATGAACAATTAATAAATC
This sequence comes from Eleutherodactylus coqui, assembly GCF_035609145.1. Taxonomy (NCBI): domain Eukaryota; kingdom Metazoa; phylum Chordata; class Amphibia; order Anura; family Eleutherodactylidae; genus Eleutherodactylus; species Eleutherodactylus coqui. Next base: position 244,994,893 of record NC_089842.1, on the reverse strand, counting down.
TGAGCGGCCAAACATGGCAGAGTTGCACCGCGCCCACGACATAGGCCTCGGCCCACAGCTTCAGCAATCCTAGGACTTTCATTGCACCCAGGACATAGGCCTCTGCACAAACCGTCAGCAATCGCGGGCCTACAGCGGACTCCAATGCTAGCGTAGCTGTGAACGTCTCATCAGCGCTGTATTGCTCTTGTAGTTTGTCCCAATGCAGTGCCCCGGATAGTAGAGCTAACGTCATATTAAATACAGGTGGGCTTCGGCCCACACTGCATGCCCCAGTCAGACCGGGGTTTTTTATAAATAGTCACAGGCAGGTACAACTCCGCAATGGGAATTTTGTGTGCACCCACAGCATGGGTGGGTCCCTGGAACCCACCGGCTGTACATAAATATATCCCATTGCAGTGCCCAGGACAGCTGAGGTAACGTCAGATTTAATGCAGGTGGGCTTCGGCCCACACTGCATGCCCCAGTCAGACTCTGGTTCTTTATAAGTAGACACATGCAGTTATAACTCCCTGTGGACCCACAGCATGGGTGGCTCCCTGGAACCCACCGGCGGTACATAAATATATCCCATTGCAGTGCCCAGCACAGCTGAGGTAACGTCAGGTTTAATGCAGGTGGGCTTCGGCCCACACTGCATGCCCCAGTCAGACTCTGGTTCTTTATAAGTAGACACATGCAGTTACAACTCCGTGTGGACCAACAGCATGGGTGGGTCCCAGGAAGCCACCGGCGGTACATAAATATATCCCATTGCAGTGCCCTGCTCAGCTGAGGTAACGTCAGATTAAACGCAGGTGGGCTTCGGCCCACACTGCATGCCCCAGTCTGACTGGTGTTTTTAATACATAGACACTGGCAGGTACAAATCTCCTATGTGAAGTCCCTGTGGACCCACAGCATGGGTGGCTCCCTGGAACCCACCGCCAGTACATAAATATATCCCAATGCAGTGCCTCGGATAGTAGAGCTAACGTCAGATAAAATACAGGTGGGCTTCGGCCCACTCTGCATGCCCCAGTCAGACTGGAGTATTTTATAAATCGTCACAGGCAGGTAAAACTCAAAAGCTACAGCTCATCTCGCAAAGAATAAGCTCTCATAGAGCTCCGTACTTTAAAAAATAAAAAAGTTACAGAACTTTGAATGCAGCTATAGAGAAAAAAAAAGATTTCCAAAAAAAAAAGGGTTTTTATTGCAAAGAAGTGTAAAAACCTAAAACAAATATAAGAATTTTGGTATCGTTGTAACCGTACCGACCCGCAGAAAAAAATGTAGTGTGTCATTTATGCTGCATGATTAACGCCGTAAAAAAAAAATCAATGGCAGAATTGAGTTGTTTTCTCTCCCTGTTATCATAAAAAAAATAATAAAGGTTTTACGATATAGTCTATGTGACCAAAAATGACGCCGATAAAAACTACAGCTCGCCGCGCAAAAAATAAGCCCTTATACGGCCGCATCCACGGAAAAATAAAAAAGTTATGGCTTTTGAAAAATGGAGATGGAAAAATACCAGAAATTGGTTGGTCCTCAACGCCAAAATAGGCCGCGTCATTAAGGGGTTAAACAATATAGGTAGAAATGTATTCCCAATGTTCTTGATATGATTCAATGGTGGACTGTATTCAACAACTCATGTTCAAGGTACTTCCTATTACTAATCGGTGCATCCATCAGTAAGTGTTCCGCTCTGTTAGTACACGGATTTGCCATACTGGTCATGGCTCCATTTAAAAAGCCCCCATAGTTGGGTGAACGAAGTCTAACCTTCAGGGCCAAGTTTGTTTAGAACTAGTCACAGAAAAAGTTAGTTTTGAAAGCCTCAAGGAAATCAAACATTCATTTGACTTTCAGACATGATTCTGCCACCACCTGACTCCGTGTGACTTCTGACAATACTGAAATCTAATCACATGAAGCCGAGACTTCATGAGAGAAGTCAACAAAACAATCAAACTCAAGAGCCATCAACAGTAATGGATAACGGACGCCTATAGCATGAATAGTCTAGTGATGGTCAGGCAGTAATCTCTTCTTAGAAATCTATTTCATGTATTCTTTAGAACTAGGTGGATTCATACAGAAGATTAGAATTATTAGATGCCGAGAATCTCAGCAGGGACTTCTCACCAATATAACATTGTACAGTATATTGTCAGGCAGCGGAGGTCGGCCTGCCCTGGCCACACAGTGACTTGGCTTAGGGCTATACTGTATCTGTAGGCAGCACTTGTGGTCCCCCGCTTTACACCCTTCAGCCCTGCAAGCTGGATTGGTTTTCGCTGCAGGGGACTCCCAAGCTAGTATCCCAGAAGTACTCTTGGTGTTGTGTCAGCTGACTCAAACTGCGGTACTGAAGGAGGTGGCCGGAGGTGGCCGAGATGTGGTTGTGATACAGAGCTGAGGTCAGGGCAGGCAGAGTTCTTACATAACAATATAACAGGCCAAGAGTCAGTACAGACAGGAGGCAGATTAGGTGTGGTCCACAAACAAGCCAAGGTCAGAAATAGAGAAGATTGGAAAACTGGGTGGAAGAGGCACAAATAAAATAAGGGGTGTATCAGGAGAAGTACACACCATTGTATACCAGACTATACTTATTGCTCAGGCACCAGCTAGCAGAAAAAGGGGCCTTAAGTAGCCAGAGGCTTGTCCAGATTGGTCGAGGAAGGAATACTTTGGTGCACACACTAGTGATTTAGGATGTGGACTGGCTACGTCCATGCACCCAATTAGCTCCAGGAAACTGACAGCTGAAGCGACGTCTGTCGTGGTGGACATGAGGAACATGGTGCTGGCTGTTACCAATGGCAGAAGTAGATAGGGAATATCGTTGGCCGTGGTCATCCACCAAAACAAACAAGAATGTTTTTTCATGGAATGACACCATAAAGGCAGCCATTGCTGTCCAACAAAAATCATAGGGGTCCATCTTAATTTTCGCCCAAGTGGTCCATCTTAAAAATGTTCTCCTATCTCGTAACTGGTGAAAGGTCCTGCAGCTTAACACTATGCTGGTTTGCAGGGAACAAAGAAACCTGACATTCGTTTGGCTACCGGGGGTATTTATTGGGCGCAACACTCAACCCTTTTACTTGAGTTAGACCGTGTGCACCAGGTAACTCCCCACCCCTTTTTATGCAAATTTACGCAATATATAACACATTTTGCACTAAGACGGTTCACTTGTTCATGGTTCTTTTAATTGATCTCTCATTCATTTTTAGCAAGAGCTCTGCTTTCTCCAGATCTGTCAGCTTTGGCTTCTGCCAATGTTTCATTTTTTCCACCCATCATAGTTCTCATTAATATGATGAGAGGCAAACGAGAGGCGCTAACCTTCCTAAACTGACTTCTTTAATCTCATCTACGGCTCCAACTCATGAAGATTAGGAACTCCAATACTACTGAACTGATAATTGCGAGTCAGATGGCTCCCCAAATGATACATTGTCACCACAAACCAATGCACATCCAGAGCATATCTCACCGGAGATTCTGAAGGCCATGTTTCAGGATCTCAAAGAATCAATACAGAAAGATATTAAAGAAGCAGTCTCCTCCATCCATAACAATACTATAGCTTAAGGCAAACGCACCTCTCACCTTGAAGAAAAAATGGAAGACTTCATCATAGCTCATAATATTCTGGTGGATGTACATAATGAAGCCAAAGATGACATTGCTACAATTAAATTGAAGCTGGTGGATCTGGAGGATAGATCAAGGAGGAACAACATTCATTTCAGAAATATCCCAAAAACCATGAATGACTCACCACTAGAGATGAGCGAGCACCAAAATGCTCGGGTGCTCGGTACTCGAGTGGAACTTTTCGTAATGCTCGAGAGCTCGTTTGAGTAACGTATTCCATTGAAGTCAAGCATTTTTGTATGGGACCGAAGCTCTGCATAGGTGATGACTTGTCAAACACCAGAAAACATCAGAAAGTCATGGAAACACCACAGAAACGGATAGGGAATGGCAGAGGCAGCATGCATGGCTGCAGCTGAAGCTCCCAGGTCCCACTATTAAGCCACAATGGGGGCAAGATCCTGGCGGTCACCGCCCTAACAATTTACTTGGGGCAAACCCTCATTAGCGAGGCACAAGCGCTGGCACATCTTAGCTAAGCACCACACTACCTGCAACCAAGGACAATCACTGCCTGTGGGTGACACCACTGCCTCTTCTCCTGTGTTACATGCTGGCATTGCTGTCCATCTCGCCCGCACGACCCTGCGTCCACAGCACACACAAAATTTTCCCTGCGCAGCCTTCAGCTGCCCTCATGCCACACGCTGGCTTCATAGCCACACCACCCTCACGTCTATTTAGAAGTGCGTACCAGATGAGGAGGAACCGGAGGCACACACTGCAGAGGGTTGGCAGGGCCAGACAGTGACCCTCTTTGAAAGTGTGGGCGATAGCCCACAATGCTGTTGAGAATTGATGATAGATTGACGTACGATCATCATTCCAATCCCATGCCAGCTCCGTCAGAATATTGTCTGGAGCCGCAAACGTGGGCATAAGGAGGAATCGGGTGCCAGCACTTCTACACATCTCCACAATGCAGTAGCACATACTAACACCAAAGATTGGTTTGAAGCAGGAGGTGCTACAAAAGTAACCACCGCACGTATACAGTGACCCTGTGAAAGTCTCATGGAATCACTAACGCTTTCTGTGAATACTCCAATCCTGTATCTCGGATAACTGTGGTAATTTGTAGCACGAGAGATAATACATGCCGGCCAATGCAGGTCCCCCAAGCAGGAGGAGGAGGTGGCATAATAAGCCCGAGAAACCATGACCGAGGTAGGACCCACAATACTCTGTGCGGGAAGCACGTGAGCGGGCCCTGGGTCAGGCTCAGTACCAGCCTCCACCTTGTGTGACCCAAGGTGCCGTGAGTTACATAGCAATGGGAAATCCATGTGTCCCCACACACTTCATTCTGTGTAGGTGTCAGATAGCTGAACAACGCAATAGGAAGTCTTTGAGTTCTTTGGGCTCGCCTGTGCTGTCAGTGCACAAAGATGGTATTACACAGGAAGAAATCAGAGTGCCCAAACATGGCAGAGTTTCACCGCGCCAAGGACCTCGGCCTCGGCCCACATTTCTGCCCTAGTCAGTCAGTGTATTTGTGCCAGATGGGTAAAACACCGCAATGGGAAGTCTTTGTGCACCTACAGTATAGGCAGACTGCTGTAACATTTCTGTACTAAGAGTATAGGCGGACCCCAGTAACATTTCTGTAGCAGAAGTATAGGCAGACCCCTGTAACATTCCTGTAGCAGAAGTATAGGCAGACACCAGTAACATTTCTGCAGAAAAGGTATAGGCAGATCCCAGTAACATTTCTGTAGCAAAGGTATGGGCAGACCCCTGTAACATTCCTATAGCAGAAGTATAGGCAGACCCCTGTAACATTTCTGTAGTAAAAGTATAGGCGGACCCCAGTAACATTCCTGTAGTAAAAGTATAGGCGGACCCCAGTAACATTCCTATAGTAAAGGTATAGGTGGACCCCATAACATTCCTATAACAGAAGTATAGGCAGACCCCTTTAACATTTCTGAAGTAAAAGTATAGGCGGACCCCAGTAACATTCCTGTAGCAGAAATATAGGCAGAACCCTGTAACATTCCTGTAACTGAAGTATAGGCAGACCCCTGTAACATTCCTGTAGCAGAAATATAGGCAGACTCCTGTAACATTCCTGTAGCAGAAGTATAGGCGGACCCCAGTAACATTTCTGTAGCAAAGGTATAGGCAGATCTCTGTAACATTTCTGTAGCAAGAGTATAGGCAGACCCCAGTAACATTCCTGTAGTAAAAGTATAGGCGGACCCCAGTAACATTCCTGTAGCAGAAATATAGGCGGACCCCAGTAACATTTATGTAGCAGAAGTATAGGCGGACCCCAGTAACATTTCTGTAGCAAAGGTATAGGCAGATCTCTGTAACATTTCTGTAGCAAGAGTATAGGCAGAGCCCAGTAACATTCCTGTAGCAGAAATATAGGCAGACCCCTGTAACATTCTTGTAGCAGAAGTATAGGCAGACCCCAGTAACATTTCTGTAGCAGAATATAGGCAGACCCCTGTAACATTCCTGTAGCAGAAGTATAGGCAGACCCCAGTAACATTTCTGTAGCAAAGGTATAGGCAGATCTCTGTAACATTTCTGTAGCAAGAGTATAGGCGAACCCCTGAAACATTTGTGTATCGTGAGTGTAGGCGAAGTCCGGAAAAATTGGTGTACCAAGAGTACAACTGTACCCCTACAAAAATTGCTCAACCAGGAGCGCAGGTGAAACCCAGAAACATTTTTTAAAGATACAGCTCGCTGTTGCTTAATTTGTAACAGAGCCTGGAGGCAGCCCTGTGAAAAAAATTGGTTTCTGTTAAAGTATCAATACTTTTGAAACTTTGAAAAATTGTAAAAAAATTATAAACATAGCCTTTTGGGCTGCAGAAAAATTGGCAGTTCAGCGTGATGACATGCTGTTTTAGGAGGAGGAGTAATAATATCTGAGAGTGATTGACAAAGCTAATTCCTCCTTTTTTTCTGGTGATAGAGATTGGTTTTTTCTCCTGTTGCAACGAAAAGAATCATTAGGTTCCGCTGCTTTCCACTGGTGGAGAAAAGAAGTCTGGGGAAATCCAGGCTTTGTTCATCTTTACTAGTGTAAGCATGTCGGCACTGGCAGTTGACAGGCGGGTACGCTTATCCGTAAAGATTTTCCCAGCTGCACTAAACATCCTCTCTGACAAGACACTAGCGGCAGGGCAGGCCAGAACCTCCAGGGCGTACAGCGCAAGTTCGTGCCATGTGTCCAGCTTTGACACCCAATAGTTGTATGGAGCAGAGGCATCACGGAGGACGGTGGTACGATTGGCTACATACACCCTCACCATCTTTTTACAGTGCTCCCTCCGACTCAGCCTTGACTGGGGAGTGGTGACACAGTCTTGCTGGGGAGCCATAAAGCTGGCAAAGGCCTTGGAGAGTGTTCCCCTGCCTGCGCTGGAGATGATGCCTGATCTCCACGCTTCCCCTGCTACTTGGCCCTCAGAAGTGCTTCTGCCACTACCGCTGTCAGATGGGAACTTTAGCATCCCTTTTTCCTCCAGGGCCCTGTGGTATTGCATCTCTCTCGTACCCCTTTCCCCCTTTCCTCTTCGGGAATGAGAGTGGAAAGGTTCTCCTTATACTGTTGGTCGAGAAGGTTGTACACCAGTAATCCGTGTTGGCCAGAATGAGTCTAACGCGAGGGTCACGGGAAAGGCAGCCTAACATAAAGTCAACCATGTGTGCCAGGGTACCAGTACGCAACACATCGCTGTCCTCACTAGGAAGATGACTTTCAGGATCCTCTTCCTTCTCATCTACAGCCCATACATGCTGAACAGATGAGAGGTAAGCAGCATGGGTACCCTCTGCAGTGTGGCCAGCTGTCTCTTCCCCCTCCTCCTCCAAGACGCGCTGAGATATAGACATGAGGGTGGTCTGGCTATCAAGTGACATACTGTCATCCCCGGTCTCCTGTTCCAACTGCAAAGCGTCGGCCTTTATGCTTTGCAGCGAACTTCTTAGCAGGCAAAGCAGCGGGATAGTAACGCTAATGATTGCCGCATCGCCACTCACCATCTGGGTAGACTCCTCAAAGTTTCCGAGGACCTGGCAGATATCTGCCAACCATGCCCACTCCTCAGTAAAGAATTGCGGAGGCTGACTACCACTACACTGCCCATGCTGCAGCAGGTATTCCACTATTGCTCTACGCTGCTCGTACAGCCTGGCTAACATGTGCAGCATAGAATTCCAGCGTGTGGGCACATCGCACAGCAGTCAGTGCTCTGGCTGCTGAAACTGATGTTGCAGGGTCCTCAGGGTGGCAGCATCCGTGGTAGACTTGCTGAACCACCAGACTGAAGACGTGGGCTAGGCATGGCACGTGTGTGAGGCTGCAGAGCTGCCACCAACGTTACGGCCGTTGTCACACACGACCATGCCCGGTTGGAGGCTTAGCGGCGAAAGCCAGAGGTCGGTCTGCTCTGTCAGACCCTGCAGCAGCTCGGGGGCCATGTGTCTATTGTCACCTAAGCTGATTAGTTTCAGCATGGCTTGCTGACGCTTGCCCACCGCCGTGCTGCCACGCGCTACCGACTGCTGGTGACGTGCTCACACTTCTTAAATGAGAGGTAGAGGTGGCAGAGGAAGAGGAGTCAGAGGATTTGGAGGAGGTGGCATAAAGCGCTGCAGATACCAGCACCGAGGTAGGACCCACTATTCTGGGTGTGGGTAGGACCCAGCCTCCACCAAGTTCACCCAATGTGCTGTCAGGGAGATATAGTGGCCCTGCCAGCAAGTACTTGTCCACGTGTCCGTGGTTAAGTGGACCTTCCCAGTAACCGCGTTGGGGAGGGCATGATTTATGTTGCAGGAGACGTGCTGGTGTAGGGCTGGGACGGCACACCAGGAAAAATAGTGGTGACTGGTGACCGAGTAGCGCAGGACCGCCGCCGTCATCATGTTTTTGAAAGCCTCCGTTTCCACAAGCCTGTACGGCAGCATCTCCAGGCTGATGATTTTGGCAATGTGCACGTTTAAAGCTTGTGCATGCGGGTGGGTGGTGCCGTATTTCGCTTTCGCTCCAACGCTTGTGTTAGCGACAGCTGAACGCTGCGCTGAAAGACATTGCTGGATGGAATGGAGCATGGTGGAGGTGAGGTCATGGGGGAAGACCGGGAGGCGCTCGTGCCTGTATCCTGGGAGGGGGATTGGATCTGTGTGGCAGGTTGGGGCTCAGGGGAAGAGGCAGTGGTGTGACCCGGAGGTGGTGAATGGCCTTCGTCCCACCTTGTGGTGTACTTGGCCATCATATGCCTGCGCATGCTGGTGGTGGTGAGGCTGGTAGTGGTGGCTCCCCGGCTGATCTTGTTGCGACACAGGTTGCACATCACTGTTCGTTGTTCATCCGTGCTCTCACTAAAAAACATCCACACCTTTGAACAACTAGCCTGCTGCACGGAGGCTTGTCGCGAGGGGTGCTTTGGGAAACAGTTGGAGGATTCTTCACTCTGGCCCTGCCTCTACCCCTGGCCACTTCACTGCCTCTTCCAACCTGTCCTGCTGCTGCACTTGCCTCCCCCTCTAAAGCCCTGTCCTCAGTAGGCTTAGCAAACCAGGTGGGGTCAGTCACCTTATCGTCCAGCTGCTCTTCCTCCGAATCCTCTGTGCGCTCCTCCCTCGGACTTACTGCCCTTACTACTACCTCACTGACAGACAACTGTGTCTCATCATCCTCATCCACAAAAAGCTCTTGAGACAGTTGCCGGAAGTCCCCAGCCTCCTCACCCGGACTCCGGGAACTTTGAAAAAAGGTTGGGCATCGGTCACGATAAACTCCTCAGGTGAGAGAGGAACTGTTTTTTCCCACTCATGGAAGGGACCTGAGAACAATTCCTGGGAGTCTGCCTGCTCAGAATCTGTCATTTTCATGGAGTGAGGAGGCTGGAAGGAAGGAGGAGCAGCTAACTCCAGGCAGAAAAAAATGGAAGGAAGGCCGCAAACAGGCCTAGCAATGCAATAGTGATGGACTACAGCTCCCACCAGGCACCCAGTAAAATGCAGACGGTCAGAGGTAGCCCAACGAAGGAGTTTTTGTTTTTGTTTTTTTTAAAGAAGACAGGCTATATTTTGTATATATCACTTTCCCTCTATCAGTACCTGTGTTGGCCGTACGCTGAGCGTCAAATTCACTGCAGACACAGCCCGGTGTAAATCTTGGGATTATGTGCGTAGACTTTGTCGCTGAGAGCGGTCTAGTAAGGCAAACTCCAGGCAGAAAAAAATAGGCAGGAAGGCCGCAAACAGGCCTTAGTGCAATAGTGATGGACTACAACTCCCATCAGACAACCTGTAAAATGCACACGGTCACAGGTAGCCATAAGAAGGAGCTTTTTGTTTTTTTTGTAAATGAATACAGGCTGTATAGTGTGTATATCACATTCCCTCTCTAAGTGGCTGCGTTGGCCATACGCTGTGCGTCTCTAATTCACTGCAGACACAGACGGGTGTAAATAATTATGGAATTGTTTGCGTACACTATCTCGCTGAGAGCGGTATTGTAATGCAAACTGCAGCCAGAAAAAAAATATACGGAAGGCTGCAAACAGGCCTAACTGTGCAATATTGATGGACTACAACTCCCATCAGACAACCTGTAAAATGCACACGGTCAGATATGGCCCTATGAAGGACCGTTGGGGTTCTTGTAGACAGGAACCTACACTACCACTTTCCCTTAATACGCACCAGCACTGTCCCTGATCTCTCCCAGCGTGTGTCTGAGGCGAGCCGCGGGCGGGCCCACTTTATATACTTGGCGGTCACTTGATCTCACCAGCCACTCACTGCAGGGGGGTGGGATAGGGCTGGAACATCACAGGAGGAAGTGGTAAGGCCTTCCCTGCATGTCTATTGGCCAGAAAATGGCGCTAAACATGCGAGGAAGGAAATGGAATTGACTCGAGTACCGCGTGGTGCTCACCTCGAGTAACGAGCATCTCGAGTACCCTAATGCTCGGACCAGTGTGCTCGCTCATCTCTATTGCTAATATTTTCTTGTATGCATTTTCATTTCTTCAGTTTCAGACATGAGGATTTTATGGCTCATACATCGAGATTCATAATCATGTAGTGAGATGCAATATCCCATGATGTAGCAAGAAATGTATATTAAAACCCTAATCTACCATAATAGCCTCTTCCATGCCTCGCAGTACAGCTCTGTGTGCAGTAGGGATGTATATAGACATGTGTCAATAAAGCATTAATCTGAATGGATCTGTAATAGGGAGCGGAGTATCATTCCTTGGTCTCAGAGCTACACATCCCTTCGTTAGATCGATTTCAGATGAGTTTCTTGAAGTGCATTTCTGCGTATGTAACACGAGCCTGTGTTATAGCCCAACCGTGGGATTTATTGGGTCAAACTTTTTGCTCATGCATCAGTGTGAGGGCTCCCACCCACTGGCGATATTTTCTTCTTGCGCTGCGAGAGCACGAGAAAAAACTCGCAGCGCAAGAAAAAGGCCGGTATAGAACCGGCATATCGCAAATGGTTTCAATGGGGCTAGCGACAGCAGCGCTAGCCCCATTGAAAGCATAGGGAGAATGCCACGGACTTCTGCCACAGCTGTCATAGCTGTGACAGCTGTGGCATGAGTTTCCTTCATCCTCGTGGGGACCGCTGGGATGAAGGAACCCTCTGTCACAGCTGTCACAGCTGTGGCAGAAGTCCCCGGCATTCTATTCTATTGCTTTCAATGGGATTGGCATCAATGGTTTCAGCAAGCCCCACTGAATAATTATCAGAGAAGGGCTGGAAATATAAGCCCTTCCCCGATAATCATCAATAAGTATGAAAAAAAAAAAATTATACTCACCTCTCCTGCGCTCAGCCGCGTCCTCCTGCTGGCTCCCTGGCACTGCTACTGAGCTCTTTCAGCAGTCGGGGATTTAAAAATCCCCGCCTCCTGAAAGGGCTGTGCAGATTGGCTGAGGGCTCAGCCAATATCCACTACTGCTTAGCTATTGGCTGAGCGTTCAGCCAATGACAGATAGCTCTTAGCTATTTATTCATGATCTTAGCTAAGATATAGCTATTCATGAATGAATAGCTAAGGGCTATGTGTGATTGGCTGAGCACTCAGCCAATAGCTAGCTATTCATGAAAAGATTTTTCTGCATGGCAGCAGCTTAGCAGCATGTAAACCATGCTTGTCTGACTGAGCCCTTATGCTGCTCTGTCAGAGAGTAGTATCAAGTAGTCACACACACTGATTCCGGCAGTGTGTCTGTAATTTGTGAATATGCTGTAATTTATTTAAACTCACGGTTTAATGATAGCAGCATGACACCACCACTATAAAACAGGAGTCAGATGTATTTATGAGATGCAGGTATCTCCCACTGCTGATTGACAGATTTCTCCCTGTACACAATAAATAAAGGAGGCTGGCAATTAGTTGCTGGAGGGCGGGGGAGCTTACATTTCAAGAATACATTGGACTCCTGTTTCATAACACTCACATTATGCTGCTGTTATGAAGCTATAAGTTTAAATTAAACTATTGCATGTTCACAAATAGCAGACACTTTTAAGGACATTAACCCCTTAGTGACGAAGCCTGTTTGCGCCTTAATGACCAAACCAAATTTTGGAAATCTGACATGTGTCACTTTGACATAGCATAACTCCGTAAAGGTTTTGCAGATCCCAGTGATTCTGACATTGTTTTTCGCCACATGTTGTACTTCATATAGGGGGTAAAAATAGTCCGATAGAATTTGTGTATATTTATTAAAAGCGCCAAAATTGGGAAAATCTTGAAATATTTTTTCTGATTTTCTACTGTAATATCTCAAATATGTGCGAACATACTGTACAAATTCTTGATAAGATATATATTTCCATCTATTTACTTTATTCTGGAAGCACATTGGGAAAAGTTTAGTTTTTTTTAACCATTTAGGAGACGTACAAATTTAACATTAATTTTCAGCATTTTGAGGAACACTTTATTTTCCGGCACCAAGCCAAGATTACAAAGGCTCATAGGTGTCAGAATGATAGATACCCCACAAATGACCCCATTTTATAAACTACACCCCTTAATGTATTCACTGAGGGGGGTCAGGAGGATTTTTACCCCACAGATTGCTTTTAGGAATTAATGCAATTTAGAGGAGAAAAAATAAATTTCATGTTTTTGCAAATATGTCATTTAAAATATGGGATTTTTTTTCTATAATGCACATGAAAATGCGTATTTGCACCCAAAATGGATACCCCCGTTTGTCCTGTGTTCATAAACATACCCAATGTGACCCTAATCTAGTGTCCGTATGCACAACAGGGTCCAAACCCTAAAGAGCAGCCGGTGACTTTCAGAAGAGTCATTTTGCTTGAAGGCGATTTCAGCCCCATTGCCCACTTGTAGAGCCCTTGATGGACCAAAACAATATAGAACCCCCACAAATGACCCCATTTTGACAACTAGACCTCTTAATGAATTCCTCTAGAGGTGAACTGTGTATTTTGACCCCACGGTTTTTGAATGAATCTAAGCAAAGCAGAAGGAAAAAATTATGATTTTCATTTTTTTGGGCAATCGTGTAACTTTTAAACCCGTTTTTTTTGTACAGCATACATATGAATGAAGACTTGTACCACCAAATGGATACGCCTGTTTGTCCCGTGATCGGAAACATACCCATTGTGGCCCTAAAATTATGTCCGTATTCACAACGGGGCCCAAAACGAAAGGAGCAGCCGGTGGCTTTCAGAACAGACATTTTGCGTGAAGGCGTTTTAGGCCCCATTGCCCACTTGTAGAGCCATTGAGCGGCCAAAACGACAGAGAACCCCCACAAATGACCCCATTCTGAAAACTAGACCACATAACGCATACACCTAGGGGTGAACTGTATATAACTGTGTCTTAAATTTTACGTAATCGCCATTATCTATTGGATAACGGCAATCACGTGACCGGGGACCGCTCACTGCGGCCCTCGGTCACTGCTCCAGGCTCTTGGCTACATTTAGTAGCCAGGAGCAAGGAGACTTTGAATTTCCAGGGCCCTCAACAGCTTTTGCGCTTGTGTCTGCCATTTTGCTAATGGGCACATGCGCCAAAGTTGGGGAAAGGTCCGTGGATAAAGATCCCGTCGGCGGACATCGCCGGAGGCCTTAGGTAAGTAATTTTACCTCCCCTCACGAATCTGATCTGTGATTGGAGGTGAAATTTTCACTTCTTTTACTTTTACATGATCGCCGTTTTCAATTGGAAAACAGCGATCACGTGACCAGGAACCGCGTTTTGCTGGCACCGGTGAAATCTCCAGGCTCTCGGCTACGTTTGGTAGCCAGGAGCAGGGGGATTTTAAATTACCCTGGCAATCTGTGCCTTTTGCACATGCGTCTGCCATCTTGGCGGCGGGCGCGTGCGCAGAAGCCGTGGTGAAGTCCACGGATAAATGAGGTGCCTTAGGTACGTTATTTCATATCCCCTCATGGATATGATCCATGAGGGGAGATGAAACGTAAACTTTTTTTCTTTTTTTAAAACTTTTTAAAAACTTTTTTTTACTTTACATGATCGCTGTTTTCCATTGGATAGCAGCGATCATGTGACCTGGAACCGCATACAGCAGCTCCCGGTGACATCCCTCTGCTCTGGGCTACACATGGGAGCCGGGAACAGAAGAATTTTTAAATTTCCCGGGCCGCGCGTGCCTTTCAAGCACGCGCCCGACGTATGATGACTGGCGCACATGCGCAGTAGGCGCCGACGGGACCTGGAGGCTGGGACATCGCCGGTCATCGTGGTGAAGGCGGGTGAGTACTTTTAGCTGCCCCGATGGATCAGATCCACCGGGGCAACTGAATCTTTCACTTTTTTAACTTTTTATTAACTTTTATATGATTGCCGGCATTCGGTAAATGCCGGCGATCATGTGACCGGGGCCCAGGATGGCAGCTCCAGGTCTCCGGCTACCTCCCGGAGCCGGCAGCATGGAGCTGCCATGTCCTCAGCTTGCAGGGCCTTAATCCCTGCAGGAAACATATTTCTACGTCCTAAGGGAATAAGGCCCAGCAAGCTAGGACGTAAAAAGTCTATGGGCTGGTCGTTAAGGGGCTAAGAGAATTCTGTAGGAGTTACGTAGGTGAGTTAGATCATTCAGGAAGCTCGGGTTTGGATATTAAATCTCATTTTAAAGATTTCCATATGAACTATAAGGGTCACCACCCACTACAGTTTTTATATCTGCAGGGGTCTATGGGACTTGTAATGTTAAAATCGCGATAGAGCCCTGCAGATAAAAAAAAACTGTAGTGGGTAGTCACCCTTAACTGGCAGACTTAAATTTAGGTTTCTACTTCTCCTTGTGAGCAACAATGAATATGACAGCCTTATAGTCCCAAACGTCACTCACAACTTTTGTCTCCTTGACCTTACAGCAATCAATAACAAAGCCTTCTCCAACTAGAGCATTCCTGACAAAATCCTCATCATATCTGAGAATATGGAGCTTGTCTTTACCGACTGTGAAATAGGTTGCATTTAAAGACCCAAGTAATATGAGGTGTCCCCCAGGTTTCAGCAGCCTTGGGAACTTCCCAAGACATCTCCTGTAATCATCATGGTCTTTGCTGATAACTTCTAGAAGGCAAACACTGATAATGCAGTCGGCTGGTGGGAGGTCCAGCGGTTCTATTATATTTTCTTTCTCGAAGTCACATTTCGTAACATGTTGAACTGCTGATCTCAATTTTTCTTCTTTGTCCTGTAACTGCTCTCTGAAAGAAATGGGAAAAATGAGGAAAGTAATTATCCCACTGACATCACTATGGGCATTACAGCTCAGCAGTTACCACTATATATCAGTAATCTGTAGATTGTTGGCTCCCAGTGCGGGTAGAAAGTGTTTCGTCCTCCGGACGTGCAACCTCAATAACATAAATCAAAGGCACAACTGTGCAAAGGAAACATAACACTATAGGGAATACTCTCCCTATAGTCCCCTAACCTGGGAGGGGGCCCTGCCTACTCGGCGGACCGATCGCTCTGACAAGTGCGAGCCCGCACACGTGCCTGGGCCACTAGCGAGTCCCTATCAGGGGGCCCTAGCACAAAATAGAATCGAAACAGAACCAAAGAAAACAGAAAAGAACTTAGCTTGCATGGAGAGCTTCCGCCAAGCTGTGTTGCTCCGTCACTGTCCAAAAGGCAACTGAAGTGATTGACCAGCACAGGAGATAATGCTGGCACTGTTTAAATAGGAGCCAGGCTACTCAGCACCAGGTGCTGACTGACCTTCCTCCTGCAGCTACCACACCCCTCAGCTCCCGGAGAAGCAAGGGCACACCCAAAACCTGGTCTGGCCTGCAGGCAAGGTGCAGGCCTCAGCACGGCTGCAACAGAAAGACTTGGAGTCAACCAAGACCAGAGTACTATGTGTCAGGCTTACGCCGCCTGCAGACGGGCGGGTCGGATCTGGCGGCGAGGATTCTTGCCGCGGGACCCGACCCAAGCGCCTGCAGCGACCAGCGCGTACTCACCCGCAGCTCTGGCTGTTTGATGTGCTGGCTTGCCGAGCAGCCGGTGCATGCGCTGACCGGAGCCGGCGCCGGGTGAGTGATGTTTCTGAAATAGGACATACCGCGGTTTGTTTGCCGCACAAGATTTCGCGCGGCCAATCCGCAGCCGTCTGCATAGGATTGCGAAGCAGTATCACGATTTTGTGGCGCTACAAAGTCTCGCAATATTCACGGGGCTGGGAGAGCTTGAAATCTTAGCCCTACCCTGTAAATAAGTCCTAGCTACATGTGAAACCCCCCCCAAAAGCAATATATTGCCTAACAGGCGCTGTACGCTCCGCCGCACTTCTCCTTCTGAAGCTCCGACACTTGTCTTTAGTCTTCTGCCAGCGCTTCCTGGTCAGGGGTTTTAAAAATCTCGCCTCCAGGAAGCACTGGCTCTGATTCGAGTGCCCAGGCAATCACTGCAGCGCTCAATGAACCAATCACAGCCATTCAATTTTGTTTGTGAATAAAAAGGAAAGAACTCATAATCTGGATGGGTTAGCTGTCCACCCATCGGTCCAAGTAGGTAGAACTGTGTAGAAAGTGAAAGAGACACTCTGTCCAGAGGACATCCAGGGGGGAGCAGATGCAAGGAGAATCAGGAGATATCAAATAAGGCCGCCTGCAGACGGGCGGAAATTCCGCGGCAGGATTTCTTGCGAGATTTTCACCCCTGGAAGCCTGCATAGGATTGCGTTAACAAACACTGAAAGACTGCGGCCCGCTCACCATCAGGAACTGCGGGCTTTCCTGGAGCGCTGGTCCCAGCTAGGCTCCACTTCCGGTCCGCGGGCTCCCGGGAACCAGCAGTGTCTTGGAAGCACCTCACTCTGCCGCTGGGGAAACAGAGCGCCCTGCCGAAGGCTCCAACCCCCGCTCTACACACCTCAGGGTTCCTGCAGGGGACCTCACCAAGCAGCGGCCGCCATATTTACCGCTCCTGGCTGCGGGGAAAGTACATACAGCAGAGCCCCCTATTAACCCCCTGTGGCCTGGAGGACTTTGGCTGGGTCCTTGCAGAAGAACCCCCACAAACCACCACAGCTGCAGCCCAAAGCTCCTATACTAGGTCTGCACACTGCCTCTTTGCAGCTACACAGAATTACATTTAAAACGTTAAAATAAGCCTGCTGCTTGGCAAAAGAGCCTAAACTACCATTGCTCTACCACGACCAAGCGGCCAAAAATGAAAATTGCAGAATGACAGTCACTGCAAGCAAATGTGTCCCACTCAATCACCTGGGAAGATCGGATCCACCCCCACCCTGGCTAATAGGAGCTCCAGCTCTAAAGGCACAAGACCCGGCGATAGTCCGGCCCCATCCTCACCCCCGCTGGGTGGTGTACAACAAAGATCCACCCCACACAAACGAGGGCTGAAAACTGCAAACTAAAATCTAATAATCCCTACTAGGGAACAATGCTGCATACTTATGCATAATTTAAACTAATGCGGGGCGAGCCTCCACAAGACCTCAGCACAGACTTCTTTTATCTTCAAGATTGAAAACCAAGCACAAGAATGGTAAAGACCAGCAGAGATAGGAGTAGAGATCAGACGGGAACTCCAAGACCAAGCAAAAACCAAAACGAGATGGATAAATATCTCAAGAAAAAACACAGCTCCCCAGCTGCACAGAAAAATAAAGCCCCAAATGACGCCCTACCAGATCTAGATATAGAGGACTCTGATGTAGACAGTACATCGATCACCTCAGATCACAACGAGGACCAAGACCAAGGAGCAATCTCAAAAGCCTTCTTTAAGCAATTCCTAACACAAGCTATCTCGCCTGTCCTAAAGGAGTTAGCTGACATCAAAACTGAAGTGAAGCACATAGGGCACAGAGTCGAAGAACTAGAAAACACTCAACAGGATATACTCCTCCACAGCTCTGCACTGCAGGCCAACCTAACAGCACAACAACACCAGCTGAATCCGGCCATGCTATTACTCGAGGACCAAGAAAATAGGAGCAGACGCAAGAACATCCACTTCAGAGGGATCTCCGAGTCCATTGCCAGAGAAGCGCTCGAGTCCGCAGCCTCGCTGATTTTTCAGACACTTCTTGGAGAGGAACGTGCAAAAAACATAAAAATAGAACGCATACACAGAGCACTACGTCCTAAACACTCTCCTACAGACCCGCCAAGAGATGTAATCTGTGGCCTCCTTAGCTATGTGGACACTTCAGCCATCCTCGAAGAAGCACGAGAGGCTCAGGACGTCTTCCTAGAAAACTCCAAGATCCTACTCTTCCAGGACCTAGCTCCAAGCACACTGGCAAAGAGACGGATCCTAAAGCCCCTAACAGATGCCATGAGAGCAAAAAAGCTTCCAATAAAATGGCTCTTCCCTTTTGGTCTGGCCACCTTTAAAGAGGGTCAACAAATCTCCATCAGATCGCCAGAGGACCTCAAAGAAGCTTGGCTAAAATTAGAGATTCCACCAATCGACATCCCCTCGTGGCTCCCAATTCATCTGCAACACCAGATACCACATCTCATGGGGCCGGATGGGTAGAAGCTCACTACAAAGCGCAAAACTCCCAGAAGCAAACCGACTGCTGATCCATAATTCTCATAATTTGACAGTTGTTGTTTTCCCTCCTATTTTGCATCCCTCTGTATGTGAATGTAGGTCCCCCTGTTTATGCACAAAACTCTCTGTGGACTTCAGCCGGCTGGGACTCTGGTGAACAACCACGTTCTCAAATCTCAGCCCGACCACGAAAGGCACTATCAAGGTAGTCTGCTCCTTATGCCCCGCTACAGAACCCCAGACAAAATTAGACCCAATGACTCCAGCCTCGCTAATTTTGGCAATACTAGCTAACAAACCGATGGAGCTATCAGAAACCTGGAAACACTTTATAACGTTCAATGACTATTTTTGAGATATTGAAAAGTCGCCGTCTTACCAACCCATCTCAAATCAAAATATTAATCCCAGACAAACCACTTAACTTCATAGAGAGCCTAGATGTATTCGACTCTATCAAGAAATGTCAAAAAATCTTCTGTTACAGAATAAGAGACCCCCTCTGGTTCGAGGCTTATCTATCCTTTACACCCCTTCCAAAGAAAAATATGACCCTCTTGTACAAAGGCTTGTTACTTAACCAAGCTTCAGAAAACCTTGGTTTATCAGAGAATGGGAAAGCGAACTAAAAATCTCCCTAAACAAGAAAGAGACCCCGAAGGTTCTCAGTAACTCGCATGGATTTTCCAGATGCGTCCAGATTCAAGAAAACTCTTTCAAATTCCTTACCAGATGGTATAAAACACCTGACTGCCTATTCAAAGCCAACCTCTCGCCAAACAATAACTGCTGGAGCTGTGACGCCGACAGAGGTTCCCTTCTACATATCTGGTGGCAATGCCCTGCTATAAAACTCTTCTGGGAAAAAAGTACTGACCAAATAAATGAAATATGCAAATCTTCATATACTTTTACCCCAGAAGAGGTCCTTATATGGAAACCTTCTCCACAATTCACACCATCGAAGAAACATCTGCCGACGATACTCCTGTCAGCAGCCAAATTAATTATCCCCCTCCTATGGAGAGAAAAGACGGCCCCCACCCTGGACCTCTGGAGGGACAAAGTTTCCCAGATCTACAGATTTGAGGAACTGGCGGCTTGGGAGACAGCAAATAGAGAGGGTTTCCTGACAGCCTGGAACCCTTGGATTCACTATTTGGCAGCAACCTAATAAAGATCCAGCCCCCCCAACTCAAAACTTGATCACTGCTAAACCTCAATCTGGCTCATCGCTGCCCCTCGTAACACTAAAATCTGACATCTCGTCGTTAGTCTTTGTTTTTCTTTTTGTCTATGTTAAAGGGGTTGTCCCGCGAAAGCAAGTGGGTCTATACACTTCTGTATGGCCATATTAATGCCCTTTGTAATGTACATCGTGCATTAATTATGAGCCATACAGAAGTTATTCACTTACCTGCTCCGTTGCTGGCGTCCTCGTCTCCATGGTGCCGTCTAATTTTCAGCGTCTAATCGCCCGATTAGACGCGCTTGCGCAGTCCGGTCTTCTTTTCTCAATGGGGCCGCTCGTGCCGGAGAGCGGCTCCTCGTAGCTCCGCCCCGTCACGTGCCGATTCCAGCCAATCAGAGGCTGTGCTGTGATTGGTTGCTATATAGTATACTGAGGTAACATGAAAGCTGTGCTGTGATTGGTTGTTATATATTATACTGCTGAGGTAACATGAAAGCTGCGCTGTGATTGGTTGTTATATATTATACTGAGGTAACATGAAAACTGTGCTGTGATTGGTTGCTATTGCTTATACTGCTGAGGTAACATGAAAGCTGTGCTGTGATTGGTTGTTATATATTATACTGAGGTAACATGAAAGCTGTGCTGTGATTGGTTGTTATATATTATACTGCTGAGGTAACATGAAAGCTGTGCTGTGATTGGTTGTTATATATTATACTGAAGTAACATGAAAGCTGTGCTGTGATTGGTTGTTATTAGAGATGAGCGAACACGTTCGGCCCCGCCCCTTTTTCGCCCGAACACCGAACTTTGCGAACACTTCAGTGTTCGGGCGAAAAAGTTCGGGGGCCGCCGTGGCAGCGCGGGGGGGTGCGGCGGGGAGTGGGGGGGAGAGGGAGAGAGAGAGGGCTCCCCCCTGTTCCCCGCTACTGCCGCCCGCGCCGCCGCGCATCTCCCCGCCCCCCGGCGGCACCCGGACACTTACGCGCGAACACTGCAGTGTTCGGCAAAGCGGGTGTCCGGGTGCGGATGTGTCCGTAACGGACACGTTCGCTCATCTCTAGTTGTTATATATTATACTGAGGTAACATGAAAGCTGCGCTGTGATTGGTTGTTATATATTATACTGAGGTAACATGAAAGCTGCGCTGTGATTGGTTGTTATATATTATACTGAGGTAACATGAAAGCTGTGCTGTGATTGGTTGTTATATATTATACTGAGGTAACATGAAAGCTGCGCTGTGATTGGTTGTTATATATTATACTGAGGTAACATGAAAGCTGTGCTGTGATTGGTTGTTATATATTATACTGAGGTAACATGAAAGCTGCGCTGTGATTGGTTGTTATATATTATACTGAGGTAACATGAAAGCTGTGCTGTGATTGGTTGTTATATATTATACTGAGGTAACATGAAAGCTGTGCTGTGATTGGTTGTTATATATTATACTGAGGTAACATGAAAGCTGCGCTGTGATTGGTTGTTATATATTATACTGCTGAGGTAACATGAAAGCTGTGCTGTGATTGGTTGTTATATATTATACTGAAGTAACATGAAAGCTGCGCTGTGATTGGTTGTTATATGTTATACCGCTGAGGTAACATGAAAGCTGCGCTGTGATTGGTTGTTATCTAGATATATAAAAATGAATGTATGTATGTCTTCGCAGCAACGTGCGATGGATAAGCTAGTTTTATATAAAGGAAACGTCGCATGGTTACCTCCCCGTGGTGTTTCCTGGGTAACGCAGAGAACTATGCAAAATGGTGAACATCTGTTTTTCCGGTATCTCTAAAGTAACCACGACTTCATAAGATTTTCCGTGTGAACACCAGATAAACACCAGTACCAAATTAACTCGGGCGAAGCCGGGTATATCAGCTAGTCTATATATATATATATTACACAGGCCGGCGGGGAATATCAGCTAGTCTATATATATATATATTACACAGGCCGGCCGGGTATATCAGCTAGTCTTTATATGTATATTACACAGGCCGGCCGGGTATATCAGCTAGTCTATATATATATATATTACACAGGCCGGCCGGGTATATCAGCTAGTATATATATATATATATTACACAGGCCGGCCCGGTATATCAGCTAGTATATATATATATATATTACACAGGCTGGCCGGGTATATCAGCTAGTCTATATATATATATTACACAGGCCGGCCGGGTATATCAGCTAGTCTATATATGTATATTACACAGGCCGGCCGGGTATATCAGCTAGTCTATATATATATATATATTACACAGGCCGGCCGGGTATATCAGCTAGTATATATATATATATATTACAAAGGCCGGCCGGGTATATCAGCTAGTATATATATATATATATTACACAGGCTGGCCGGGTATATCAGCTAGTCTATATATATATATTACACAGGCCGGCCGGGTATATCAGCTAGTGTATATATATATATTACACAGGCCGGCCGGGTATATCAGCTAGTCTATATATATATATTACACAGGCCGGCCGGGTATATCAGCTAGTCTATATATATATAGCCCAATATGGAATGCATGCAATACAAAATAGGACATTTTTAGGTAAAGAAAAGAGGATAGCAGATGATACGCATAAATACGTGGAAGCACACCTATGCTGATCAATGCTCTGTTAATCTATTAACTATATATTATACTGCTGAGGTGAAATAAAACCTGTGCTGTGATTGGTTGCTATGGGCAACAGTTTTCAATCCTCGATTGCCTAAGGAATGTATTCCTGTCTGTGGACACAAGATACTATCTGAGGAGCAGGAGGTCTGTGGATTACTGGCGTAATTAAAAATCCAACATTCACTGACTTCCCCTGTAATTTTTGTTACCAATAGCAACAGCTCAGCTCTCAGAGTGGGTGCTGGGCTCATTTCTGTGTTGTACATAGTGGCTTAGTGCTGATGGGAAGCTGTGTGGTAGTTGGAGCAGAGGAGGAGGTCGTCTGTGTAATATATTAGTATTTTTGGAGAAGGACGTCTTTTATGAAATAAATTAGTGTATGAGGAGGAGGAGGTCGTCTGTGTAATAGATTAGTGTATGATGAGGAGGAGGTCGTCTGTGTTAGATAAGACTGTGAAATAAAAAACATCTGCTCAAGTGCAATTCCGGCATTCCACCACCTGCCCTCAGGGGAAGTGGGGCTGTCTTATCCCCCCAAATATATCTACCAAGTTTGGTTGAAATTGCTCCAGGCGTTTATGAGTTGTGGTGGCACATACACACATACATCATTATATATATACATACATAGACCTCTGAGCGCAGAAGAACGTCTTTCTTTAACCATAAATGGAATGGGCCGACTACAATATGCATAGAGGTCATCAAAATTGTTTTTTTTTAATTAAAAAAAGGGCCAGTTGAGGGGGCCACCTAATAACTATGTGCAAATATATCAGAGATCAGTACAGAGATCCCTCCCATCATTTAGTTATACTCAGGACTGTCACCTTAACAAGGGATGTCATAAGTCTAGAAGAAAGAAGGTTTCTACATTAACATAGAACGGGAATCTTTACTGTAAGAGCATTGAGACTATGGAACTCTGCCTGAGGCCTTAGTCAGACGGGCGTTTTTTCGTGTGATTTGCAAATCGCATGACGGATGCGCATCCGCAAATCGCGTGACCGGTGCCCGAAAATCGCCCAAAAATCTGCTCCTAGCCACGTTTCATTAGAAACGTCCCGGAGCTGTCCAGCGCATTGCATTCAATGGAGCCGGCAATACAGCCCACTCCATTGAAAGCAATGCGCTGCGGGCGAGCGCAGGATGAATTGTCGGGAAGGGCCTAAATATATAAGCCTTTCCCTGCAATTCATCCAGAAAAGTGGTAAAATAAAAAAAATATATATACTCACCTGCTCCCGGCAGCCGGAGTTCCGCGCAGCCGGCCTGCAGTGGGTGTGTCAGACCTGCCCCCTGATTGGCTCAGCGCTGAGCCAATCAGAGGCAGGTCTGAATCACACCCCCTTCACATCCACTGCAGGCCGGCCGCGCGAAACTCCGGCTGCCGGGAGCAGGTGAGTATGTATATATTTTTTATTTTAACACTTTTCTGGATGAATTGCAGGGAAGGGCTTATATTCTTAAGCCCTTCCCGACAATTCACCCCGCGCACGCCGGCAGCCCATTGCTTTAAATGGAGTGGCTGTATTGCCGGCTCCATTGAATTCAATGGGCAAACATCGTTCTTCTCTGTTACAGCTGTGGCAGAGAAGAATGATTTGTCTTCTATATGTTCTCAATGGGGTCGGCGCTGCTGCCGCCGGCCCCATTGAGCGCATATAGAGAAGAGAACAGGAATCGCAGATCGCACATAGGTGCGATCTGCGATTTCTGTTCTATAATTTATCGAACGAGCGCATAAAAAGCGCTCATGTGTCCGATACCATTGCAAAGCAATGGTTTTAAAAAATCGCCGGACGCATGCGCAAATCGCGCGAAAAAACGCCCGTCTGACTAAGGCCTGATGTGGTGATGGTAAATATGCTAAAAGAGTTCCAGAGGGGCCGGGACACCTTTCTTGAGTGTAACAATGTTACATATTACAGTCACTGATGACTACACAACGGTTGTTGGACCAGGGAGTTATTCTGAAGGCCGGACTTGGAGTCAGGAGGGAAGTTTTTTTCTAAGGAAAATTGCTTATACCTCCTTAAGGTATTTTGCCGTCTTTTGGATAAATATTGCAGGAAAATAGGCTGAAATGGATGGACAAAAGTCTATTTTCAGCCTAAAATACTATTTAAGTATGTTATAACATAGAGTAGATAAAATACATAATGCCGAAACATCCCCTAGATCAGTGATGGCGAACCTTTTAGAGACCGAGTGCCCAAACTGCAACCCAAAACCCACTTATTTACTACAAAGTGCCAACATGTCAGGAGGCGGGGCTTATCACAACGTATGATTTTACCCCCCGTCGTTCTAAAAAGGACAGCGCCGCTTCAAAATAGACCGGGTGCAGATTTTGACTTCTTTTGTTTGCGGAATTGCTGTGGAATTTGCCACGGAAATTTCCGCTGAGGACATTCTATAGCATTTCCTAGCATTTCCACTTCGTGTAAACATATCCCAGCAGTGATATTGACCCCCCCCCCCCCCAGAGCAGCCCCAGCAGTAAGGTGACTCCCCGAGAGCAGCCCCAGCGCTAATAGTGACCCCCCCAGAGCTGCTTTGGTGGTTATAGTGACCCCGGGCAGCGGCCTCAGTCATAATAGTGACATCCCACATCAGCCCAGTAGTAATAGGGACATCCCACAGCAGCCCCCAGCAGTAATAGTGACACCCCACAGTGGTTCCCAGTAGTAATAGTGACATCTCACAGTAGCCAGTAGTAATAACGACATCCCAAAGTGGCCCCTGTAGCAATAGTGCCCCCCCCCCTGAGACCCAAATCCCCCCCCCCCCCCCAGCTCCTCTGCTTGGCGCTGTTTCTGCCACTGATGCCACCGATCCCAGGAGCACATTGTGACATGCTGCCGGACACCTCCTCCCCTCCCCTGCTCTTGCGGAACCAAGTAGGAGACGTCAGAGGAGGAGGATCCCAGCTGCACACTGACAACACAGTGTGCGCCGGGATCAGCACTTCTAGCAGTGCTGCTGAGTGAATACCAGCAGGGGAGCTGCGGCACCCCTGCCAGTATTTACTAATGTGGTGAGTGGCCGACGTCGGCGAGTGCCAGCTGGGAAGGCTCTGAGCGTGTGCCATAGGTTCGCCACCACTGCCCTAGATCTGCTTCATATGACTTCTAATCCAGCAATGATGACAATGACAGCAGGTTTTCTCCTAATAGTTGTTCCATTATTTCACCTCTTTCCCTCTGCGTCTACATGAAGCTGTGTGGCATGGCCCCAATGAAACGCTCCGGTCCGTGTGTCCAGCCATCTTTTCAGCTCCAGGATGCATCGGTCAGTGGCCTTCAGCACTATAATGTGTTTGAAAAACTCACAGGCCGCGTACAAATGATGAATCATGGGAGCAATGCTGAGGTCAATCAAGATCTCTCCTCTAATGAGACCTGGAAAATAAATGGCAAATATTGAAGCATCTACAGTCATATGTTAACTCATAAACCAGATGGTCTACAGCAGTGATGGCGAACCTTTTAGAGCCTGAGTGCCCAAACTGCAACCCAAAACCCACTTATTTACCGCAAAGTGCCAACACGTCAGGAGGCGGGGCTTATCACGACGTATGATTTTACAGGGCCGCTTCAAAATAGACAGGGTGCAGATTTTAACTGCTTTTTGGATGCGGAAATACTGCAGAATGTCCTCAGCGGAAAATACTGTGGAAAATTCTGCAGCATTTCCGCATCCAAAAAGCAGTCAAAATCTGCACCCTGTCTATTGTGAAACAGCCCTGCCCATTTCTGCCACATGTAAACATACCCCAGCGATAATAGCAACCCCCCAGCAATAATAGTGATATCCCACAGCAGTAATAATAGTGACACCCCCCACAGCGGCCTCCCAGCAGTAATAATAGTGACACCCCCCCCATTGGCCCCCCAGCAGTAATAATAGTGACAGCCCACAGCAGTAATTAGAGTGATACCCCCTAGCGGGCCCCCCAGCAGTAATATTGCCCCCCCTCAACGGTCCCCCAGTAGTAATAATGCCCCCCCACAGGGGTCCCACAGCGGTTCCCCCAGCAGTAATAATGCCCCCTCCCCAGCGGTTCCCCAACAGTAATAATGCCCCCACAGCGGTCCCCCAGCAGTCATAATGCCCCCCCAGCCCCACATACTTACCTCTCCTCCTCATGGAAGTGCCGCTCCTCCTCTGCCTGATCGCTGGTGCACACTGATGTCAGTGTGCAGTCAGATGCCTCCTCCCCCTGCTCTCGCTAACCAAGTAGGAGCTTGAGTGAAGCAGCGCTGAGTGAATGCTGGCAGGGGAGCCGCGGCGCCTGCAGGCATTCACTAATGTGGTGAGTGGCTGACGGCGATGCGTGCCAGCAGGGAGGGCTCTGCGTGCCGCCTCTGGCACACGTGCCATAGGTTCGCCACCACTGGTCTATAGTGTCACTGTGGTTCCCCTTTATGCTTTAACTTCTTTCATCTACCAACTTTACTATCCACCAATATTAACACAAGGGATGTTTTTGTCAGGGTTTTTGCTTTCTTTTTTGGGTATATTCATAAAAAATATGAATATACACAAAAACATAAATGTGTCTTCTGTTCATTTCTACCCAAGAACTCCCAAATGGCCAACGATGCTGTCAGAAAAGATTTGGATCTCTAGACCATGGAGTGGATTAACTATATGATGGACTCTTTTCTAGAGATGGATTGCACCTTAGAAAGACAGGAAAACATATATTTGGGAGGCGCCTCGCTGCACTCATCAGGAGAGCTTAACACTGCAACATTAGGAGAAAGGAAGTGGAAAGCCAGACAAAGAATATGCAGCTAATGAATACAATTGTGTACCTTGTGGAAAGAAAGAATAAACGATAGAGATGAGCGAGTACCTGCCCGCTCGGGAGCAAAGATTCGGCTGCCGGAGGCGAGCTGCGGGGGAGAGCAGGGAGGAACGGAGGGGAGATCTCTCTCTCCCTCTCCCCCCCCCCTGCTGACTGCCACAACTCACCTGTCACCTGCGCCGGCACCCGAACCTTTTCTCCTGAGCGAGGAGATACTCGCTAAGAACAATGCTCGATCGAGTAATTGTCCTTAGCGAGTATGCTCCCTCATCTCTAATAAACAACAAAAAGGTCATAAGGAAAGGAAGGTAGAGGAGCAAGAGACACCGATCACAAACTAACATGCTCCATGCATTTGTGTCTAAACGAACAAGGATAATTGGAGCTCCGAACACAGGAAGAGAAATATGATGCCACAGGCATCCCGGGAACTTGGTGGGATGATACACATGATTGGATACAAGGCTTGAAGGATACAATGTATTTATAAGAAACAGACCTAATAAAAGGGGAGGAGGTGTTGTGTTGTATGTTAGGAGAACATTCATCTCCACACAGATTCAAGCTTCAGAGCTGGGAGTTCTGTAGAAACTGTTTGGGTAAGAATACAAGGAGAGAACAACAGAAAGGACACCATTGTAGGCATTTTCTATAGGCCGCCTGGACAAGCAGAAGATATGGAGGAACTCTTTCTACATCAGATGGCCAATTTCTTAAAAAAGTATGACACAGTGATCATGGGAGATTTAAAGGTGCTGTCCAGCCATGACATATGGATCTATACACTTCTGTTTGGCCATTACAAAGCATTTAGTAATATAGTGTGTGCTTTGTAAATGAGCCATGCAGAAGATATGAACTTACCTGAATTGGTGCGCCCCCTGTGCTTACCATTCCGTCATCCTTGGTTTTGACAATTTCAGCCGTCTCTTCTCTTTATTTGTCAAGCAGGCGCAGTAGTACTTGTTGGCTTGCCGGGAATGTGTGTCTCCTCCGTTGCGCATGCGCAGTTCAGTCAGTTCCACTAATGGTCCAGAGCTGAAGCCAAACAGCAGCATCCACCGGCCAACTGTACACAGTTGAAGGGTGGTGGTGGTGGGTGGGGGGGGGTCAATATTACTGCAGGGGCAACTACTGGGGGTCTGCATTACTGTTGGGGCAACTACTGAGGGTCACTATTACTGCTGGGGCAACTACTGGGGGTTTGTTTTACTGCTGGGATGACTATTGGGGGTCACTATTCCAGCTAGGGCAACTACTGGGGGTCTGCATTACTTTTTTATTTTTCCGTCAACGTGGTTGATCGAGGGCTCATTTTTTGCGGGATGTCCTGTAGTTTCCGTTAGTACCATTTCGGAATACATATGACTTTTTGATCGCTTTTTATTGCATTTTTTGTGGGAGACATGGTAACTGAAAAAGGGCATTTTTGGTATTTTTTTTCCGGACGACGTTCACTGTGCGGGATAAATAATGCATTACTTTGATAGATCAGACTTTTTCGGACGCGGCGATACAAATATGTATTTTTCTTTTATGATTTTAATTTTTTTAAATTATAGATATGCCAAAAGGGGCGCGATTTAAACTTTCATTGCTTTTTTTTTTTTTTTTACAATTGATAAAACTTTATTGTTTTTTTTTTACTCTTCTTTTAAGTCCCCCTGGGGGACTACAACATGCGATACTTTGATCACTCCTGCAATATGACGTAATGCTGTAGCATTACGTCATACTGAATTCCGACAGGCAGTCTATCAAGCCACCCCGGCAGCCATGACACCTGCATGGCTCCCCCAATCTCCGCGCCGGGGGGCCGTACGGGACCACCAAACATCATGCGAGGGATTTAAATGCTCGGGTCCGCGCTATACGAGTCGAGCTTTTCGTAAAATTCGAGAGCTCTACTAAAGTAACGAACCCCATTGACTACAATGGGAGACTCAAGCATTTTTGTATGTGGGACACAAGGTCCCGAGCTTTTTTTTTTTTCCTTTGTTCGTGTGTTTCTCTCCCTCTCCCTCTCTCTCCCCCTTCCCCTCCCCCTTCCTGCCATACCAAACAATTTTCAAATGATACGCGCTGCGTCACGATGGGGGTGGGGCCAAAACAGGCACGTCACAGTGGGGAGGAGCCAAGAGCTGGGGCAGGGTTGAACACGATTTGATGCTCGTTCGAGTAACGAGCACCATCGAGTACGCTAATGCTCGAACGAGTATCAAGCTCGACAGAGTCCGTTCGCTCAACTCTACTGGCTACTAGATACAACACAGGTATAATCCCTGCTCACTCTTTCTCCCTATGGTAAACATATTAAGATTTCTGCTGCTGGTGAACATAAAATTATGGTTGGTACATTTTCTATATAACAAATGACATTTTTCATTGATCAATAGAGTCTGGATATTAAGATCAAAATGATTCAAAAATTAAAGGAGAAGAGTTCAAGAAATGACAGGAGCAGAATGGAGTAAACCAAAATAACCAGATAATAGCAGCTATTAATCCTCCCATAACTGAGATTTTAGAAAAAAGGGAAAAAGTTTGGTTGGGTGTTAGCCAGTAGAACAAAATGTTATTGCTCTTGGTAAGGGAAACACATTACTCTTGTAAATATGACCTTGTCATGCCTAAAAAAACAAATTGTGTTAATAGAGCAATCTTTCAAGACTACTCAAGTCACTTCATCAGGCATCTTATTAACCCTTTGCAATCCAATTTGGGATTCAGGATTTCCTAGGGTTTTTTTCTCTTTCTGCCATTATACAATGGCGCCATCTGCTGGCTAGAGCCAGTACTACAGTATGGGACATGCTGGAGAGGCCCCCCGACAACAGAGCGGCCGGTAATCTACAGTAAGAATACCCTGCCGGACGTCTTCCGACATCAGAGCTTTCAGGTGAAATCTTATCCATAATAATATGTTCTTTCTCGTACTGAGGGCAGATTCATTTTAAAAAATAGTAGATTAAACCTTCATTACCCTCCCCAATTTTTCCAATATTCAGAGATTACAAAGGGGGTGATCACTCTACTCCACGGGAGAACAGTTGGGTTAATGACTGCTCAAGCGCTGACGTCACTGCTTGCACAGAGCATTTACACTGACAGACTTCACCTCTACATTGGGGGCTTCTTGCTCAGTGCTTCCCCTTCTGTGTAAAGCACTGACCAGGGAGCATTTACATGCGTTCACATTGCTCGACTATGACTCAAATGTGTTCGTTTGAAGGAACTTTGAGTCATAATTGTTCCGTGTGAACAGCCCATAAGACATTCTTCATCATATTCCATGATCAAGACTGCGCTCTCATTTTTAGAGGTGATATGACGGTTTGCCTTTCCACCTTCAACATTTCACACTGCCCAAAAAAAAACAATTTTTTAAAATTTAATGATTAACAGTTGTTTTAAATCAATTCATTTAAGCTCGAAGAGGAGTTAAGAACCCCCCCCCCCCCCACCCAGTCTCCTCATGGGCTGCAGCAGGCTAGGTGGGGATTGCATTAGGCACAATGTGGTATTGATAATGGGATATAATGTTCTATAAAAAATTAGGAAAAAGTGAAACAAATAAAACGAAAATGAAAAACAAAATACGGTACATACCAGCTGTGAAAAGGTTTGTAAGATTTTCAATGGGGAATTTCAAGGTCTCCTCTGCAAAGACCATTTCAGGTTTATCTGACAAGTAAATCTCCAGAAATTCTCTGGAATCAAAGCCATCTACATGGTAGAGCTTATGGGTAGAAGACTCCATTGTCCAATCTGATAAGTAAGGACTGACTGAGGGACTCGCTCGACACCTCAAGGTCTTTATATGAGTACTAGGGAATCAGTTTGCACTTTCTGTTACTTATCACAGGATGAATATTACGTTCTTCATGTGACAGTCAGGTTGGCCTATGATAATAGCTTTAGTTTAGCATGAAACATTAATCAACGCTTATTGTGAAATACACGGCACCACCAGAGTCACATTGGCTGAAGCTGATGACACCATCCTGGTCTTCTGTGTTTGTCCATGCTGTTGGGCTGAAGAGAGAGACTGCAGATATTCTCTGGCCCACTGCCCTGATCTCCACTCAACCCTAATGGGGAGGCTGCTGCACTCCAGGAGTCCCACTGGCTACTCTAGCTGAGTGTTGAAGTAGCACTCAATGCAGCCATGACCGGGGTAGGTCAAAGTCTCTTAGCTGTGGCTTCCTCAACCCTTGCCAAAGTAAAACACGACACTCACTTATTGGACTTAATTGGCCACAGCAGCCTTTTATTTATTAAATGGATGAATAACATTTACATTATCAACCTATGAGCGGGGGGTCCTTGGAGCCACGAAATCTGGTGCACACTTTTTCCTCAATTGTACCCAACCGTAACTACCGGCTCGGGGGAACACCAGCCATCTTAATTGGCCGATATTGTATAAACTCTAACGGCCTGGAGGGTCTCCCTCCCATAGGCCATGTCCCCAGCACCAGACAACCAATTAACACAAAAGGAGGGAATACTAAAGGTGGGGCCGTACCCACCAGACTCCCCCCCAACCACTATAAAACCGACTCCAAGGACCCTTCACCCGCCATAGCTGCCATGACAAGCATTGTATTACCCCATCAGCATTAACCTAAGGGAGGGTGGGTGGGACTCCTTAACTGTTCATCTAAAATGGCGCTGATCTCACTAATCCTACCCTTCTTATAACCTCCCACTAGCCCACCCCCTTCAACTATACCCCACCCCTGTATGCTTTCAAACCCACCTATCACAATCCTGTTCTCCCTTACCCCAACTCCGCCCCAATTAACCCATTCCTCTTCTGCGTTCCCCTACCACCCCTGTCATGTGCGGCCTTCACTAACTGGAACCTGCGGTTCCCGCTCCGGCCCCCTCATTTATCATCCTCCTCCACTACTACTGGAACAGTAGGCTTCCTCCACCATCCCAATTGCATAAATGAAGCCTGATAAATAATGCCGGGTGCTGGGGTCTTTCCGGAGCTCGGGGAAGACACGTCTGTCTTGCCATCCACTAAGCCACACCCCATAGCTGCTGTCATTTTTTAGTGTGTGCAGAGGAGAGAGGGAGGGGGGTTACATGGACTACATACCTTGTTATTTATGTTATTTGGCTTGAAAAAGACCTTAATATAGGTCGAAACGTCGCCCAGCGTTTAACTTTGAGACAATTAAAAGGTTCATTGAACCCCTTGAGTGGCGGGTTTCCTACCACCCTGTCGTGCCCACCAGGGCAGGTTTTTTAAAATGGTCTAATCATTGAATTTCAACTGATTTTGCAGTTGCGTCTCAAGAGCCATAACTTTCTAATTTTTCCATTGACACGGCCATATAAGGGCTTGTTTTTTGCGGGACAAGTTGTGATTTTTTAAATAGGGGGGAGGAAAAAAAGAAATGGGGAAAAAAGAAAAAAAAGGGCCATGTCAATAAGGGGTTAAAAAATGTATTAACCTCCTTCTCTGGGTCATTACGACGCACACGGATACCATTGTGATTTATTTTTGATTTTTTACCAAGTAATGGGAGACAAGTGTTTTTATAATTTTTTTTTTACAATTTTTTTACTTTTGTTTTTTTTTTTACTTTTCTTTTTTTTGTCCCTTTAGGGGACTTCCACAGGGACCCATCAGGACCCCCTGATCACATTCCGGGGGTCCGATGGTGACAGCCCTTTACATGCTGCAGTGACAGCCCTTTACATGCTGCAGTCACATAGACTGGAGCATGTAAAGGGTTAACACAGCAGAGATCGGAGGTTTTCTCTGATCTCTGCTGTAAGAGCAGGTACCTAGCTGTCCTCTGACAGCCAAGCACCAGCTCTCCCTGCCACAGAGACCATCTGCTTGCTTCTGACAAGCCGATGGTCTCTATGGCAACCTGTAAACAAAGCAGGAGACTTAGAAGCAGGAGATTGCCGGCAGATCGACAATATCTTCTGCTGGTTTTTCAAAGCCCTTGCTTTGTTCTCTGTGGGACTGTGCAGGCTGAGCACAATGCCACAGTTTGTGGCATTGTGCTCTGCAGCTCCCATAGTGATACATAGCCCGGAAATCTTCCGGGCTATATCGCTATTGGCAGTGGAGCTCGTCCCGGAAAATTTCCGGGCGTGCCACTCAAGGGGTTAAACCAAGTTTTTGCATCATCTCATGCTGCCGCTCTCTCTACGATTTTCTTCTGCATGTTTAAAGGGGCTCCTGTCCATAGACTCTATGGTAGCTTTGCATTATTTTGACTGTAAAAAATCTATTTTTTCTCCTCTCATTCGAATTTATTGTGTGGTTTTTTTGTGAGTGCCATGCTTCCTACCTTTTGTTGTATCAATCAGAGAACATATTTGTTCTACCGTTGTTGTATGTGGGTTTTTTTCCCAAAAAAGGAGTGAAACGCTGAGATCTTGCTCATTGAATCACTCCTCTACATAATGTAACCTGGCAGATGCTGCACTCATGCTGACGATGGCATCTAAACATTTATACAGAAAAAAAGGAGCGAAAAAACTCTACAACTAATTGGTATTGCCACATCTAAAAAAAAATGCTATAAAAATATTGTATTTATGAAGCACACAAAATAAGTCCAAAATGGCTCCGGTCGTGGAATATGTTTTCCTACAGCCAAACTTTAACCATAGAGAAGTGAGATGAGGGGCCCATAATTCGTGGAATGCCAGGGGTGATTGATTTGTCCAACTCATCAGTTCTTCAAAGCCACAAATTTGGTTCACCTTCTCTCTCCAAAAATTCACCATTGGAGGGTTTGGTTTTACCCAGAAGAGGAGAATCAAAGCTTTTGCTGCTGCTATCAAGTATGAGGCTAACCTGTCCTTTGTTGGGTTTAACGATGCATTCGGTCTGCCTAAGATGATTAGATCAGGAGACATCAGTATATCTTCCTTTAGTATAGTTCCTATTTCTCTCGTAACCTCTGTCCAGAATTTTTTAACTTATCACAATTGTACCAGATATGTAGATATTAGAGATGAGCGAGCACCAAAATGCTCGGGTGCTCGAGTCAAACTTTCTGCGATGCTCGACAGTTTGTTTCGAGTAACGAACCCCATTGAAGTCAATAGGGGGCTCGAGCATTTTTGTATAAGACTGATGCTCCGGATAGGTCTTCACTTGTGAAACTCTGGAAAACATCCGAAAGTCATGTAAACACCACAGAAACGGATAGGGCAGGCGAGGGGCGACATGTTGGGCTGCATCTCCGGTTCCCAGGTCCCACTATTAAGCCACAATAGCGGCAAGAGTGGGCCCCCCCCCCCCTAACAATTTTTACTATAGACAAACCCTCATTAGCAAGGCACACCTTAGCTAAGCACCACACTACCTCCAACCAAGCACAATCACTGCCTGCAGGACACACCGCTGCCTCTTCTCCTGGGTTACATGCTGCCCAACCCCCCCCCCCCCCGCACGACCCTGCGTCCGCAGCGCACACAAAAGTTTCCCTGCGCAGCCTTCAGCTGCCCTCATGCCACACGCTGGCTGCATAGCCACACCACCCTCATGTCTATTTATAAGTGCATCTGCGATGAGGAGGAAAAAGAGGCACACACTGCAGAGGGTTGGCAGGGCCTGGCAGCGACCTTCTTTGAAAAGGGGAGGGAGGGAGATAGCCCACAATGCTGTTGAGAATCGATGATAAATTGACGTATGATCATCATTCCAATCCCGTGCCACCTCCGTCGCAAAATTGTCAGGAGCCGCAAACGTGGTCATAAAGGGGACTCAGGTGCCAGCACTTCTACACATCTCCACAATGCAGCAATACTATGTGTGGGAAGGATGTGAGCGGGCCCTGGGTCTGCCTCTGTCCCAGCAAACACCTTGTGTGGCCCAAGGTGCTGCGAGTGACATAGCAATGGGGACTCCATGTGTCCACACACTACTCATTCTGTTTGGGTGTCGGATACCTCATCGACAACGCGAGGGGTAAGCCATCTGCACTCTGCACCCTACCCAAGTCTGTCAGTGTATTTGTGCCAGACAGGTAAAACACCTCTATGGGAAGTCTGTGTGCACCCACAGCATGGGTGGGTCCAAGGAACTTAAAGACAGTACACATAAAGAAATCACAGTGCCCAAACATGGCAGACTTTCACTGCGCCGAGGACATAGGCCTCTGCACAAACCCTCAGCAATCGCAGGCATAGAGCGGACTCCGATGCTAGCGTAGCTGTGCACATCTCATTAGCGCTGTATCGCTCCTCTTGTTTGGCCCAAAGCAGTGCCCCGGATAGCTGTGGTAACGTGAGAGAAAATACATGTTGGCCTCGGCCCACACTCCATGCCCTAGACAGTCAGTGTATTAGTGCCAGATAGGTAGAACACCGCGATGGGAAGTCTGTGTGCACCCATAGTATACACAGACCCCTGTAATATTCCTGTAGCAAAGGTGTAAGCCAACCCCAGTAACAGTTATGTTGCAGAAGTATAGGCAGAACCCTGTAACATTTATGTGTCAG
This sequence comes from Eleutherodactylus coqui, assembly GCF_035609145.1. Classification (NCBI taxonomy): domain Eukaryota; kingdom Metazoa; phylum Chordata; class Amphibia; order Anura; family Eleutherodactylidae; genus Eleutherodactylus; species Eleutherodactylus coqui. Next base: position 244,959,021 of record NC_089842.1, on the reverse strand, counting down.
AAGTATAGGCAGACCTCTGTAACTAGAGATGAGCGAGCACCAAAATGCTCGGGTGCTCGTTGCTCGAGTCGAACTTACTGCGATGCTCGAGATTTCATTTCGAGTAACGAACCCCATTGAAGTCAATGGGCGACTCGAGCATTTTTGTGTATGACCCATGCTCCGCTAAGGTTTTCATTTGTGAAAATCTTCAAAACCCAAGAAAGTGATGGAAACGACACAGATACGGATAGGGCAGGCGAGGGGCAACATGTTGGGCTGCATCTCAGGTTCTCAGGTCCCACTATTAAGCCACAATAGTGGCAAGAGTGGGCCCCTCCCTAACAATTTTTACTTCGGACAAACCCTCATTAGCAAGGCATACCTAAGCTAAGCACCACACTACCTCCAACAAAGCACAATCACTGCCTGCAGGACACACCGCTGCCTCTTCTCCTGGGTTACATGCTGCCCAACCCCCCCACACGACCCTGCATCCACAGCGCACACCAAAGTGTCCAGGCACAGCCTTCAGCTGCCCTCATGCCACACGCTGGCCTCATAGCCACACCACCCGTCTGTCTATTTATAAGTGCGTCTGCCATGAGGAGGAACCGCAGGCACACACTGCAGAGGGTTGGCACGGCCAGGCAGCGACCCTCTTTAAAAGGGGCGGGGCGATAGCCCACAATGCTGTACAGAAGCAATGAGAAATCCAATCCTGTGCCACCTCCATCAGGAGCTGCAAACGTCGGCATAGCAATGGGGAATCCATGTGCCACACACTATTCATTCTGTCAAGGTGTCGCATAGCTCAATCCACACTGCAAGGGGAAAGCCATCTGCGCTCTGCCCCCTACCCAAGTCAGTCAGTGTCTTTGTGCCAGACAGGTCAAACACCGCGATGGGAACTAAGTGGGCACCAACCGCATAGGTGGGTCCTAGGCAACCCAAGACATGAACAATTAATAAATCTGAGCGGCCAAACATGGCAGAGTTTCACCGCGCCCACGACATAGGCCTTGGCCCACAGATTCAGCAATCCTAGGCAGGAAGCGGACTTTCACTGTACCCAGGACATAGGCCTCTGCACAAACCCTCAGCAATCGCGGGCCTACAGCGGACTCCTATGCTAGCGTAGCTGTGAACGTCTCATTAGCGCTGTATTGCTCCTGTAGTTTGTCCCAATGCAGTGCCCCGGATAGTAGAGCTAACGTCAGATTAAATACAGGTGGGCTTCGGCCCACACTGCATGCCCCAGTCAGACCGGGGTTTTTTATAAATAGTCACAGGCAGGTACAACTCCGCAATGGGAATTCCGTGTGCACCCACAGCATGGGTGGGTCCCTGGAACCCACCGGCTGTACATAGATGTATCCCATTGCAGTGCCCAGCACAGCAGAGGTAACGTCAGATTAAATACAGGTGGGCTTCGGCCCACACTGCATGCCCCAGTCAGACTCTGGTTCTTTATAAGTAGACACATGCAGTTACAACTCCCTGTGGACCCACAGCATGGGTGGGTCCCAGGAAGCCACCGGCGGTACATAAATATATCCCATTGCAGTGCCCAGCACAGCTGAGGTAACGTCAGATTAAACGCACGTGGGCTTCGGCCCACACTGCATGCCCCAGTCTGACCGGTGTTTTTAATACATAGACACTGGCAGGTACACATCTCCTATGTGAAATACCTGTGGACCCACAGCATGGGTGGCTCCCTGGAACCCACCGCCGGTACATAAATATATCCCAATGCAGTGCCTCGGATAGTAGAGCCAACATCAGATAAAATACAGGTGGGCTTCGGCCCACACTGCATGCCCCAGTCAGACTGGAGTATTTTATAAATAGTCACAGGCAGGTAAAACTCAAAAGCTACAGCTCGTCTCGCAAGGAATAAGCCCTCACAGAGCTCCATACTTTAAAAAATATAAAAGTTACAGGACTTTGAATGCAGCTATAGAGAAAAAAAAAGATTTCCAAAAAAAAGGGGTTTTATTGCAAAGAAGTGTAAAAACCTAAAACAAATATAAGAATTTTGGTATCGTTGTAACCGTACCGGCCCGCAGAAAAAATGTAGTGTGTCATTTATGCTGCATGATTAACGCCGTAAAAAAAAAAATCTATGGCAGAATTGAGTCGTTTTCTCTCCCTGTTATCATAAAAAAAAAAAATAAAGGTTTTACGATATAGTCTATGTGACCAAAAATGACGTCGATAAAAACTACAGCTCGCCGCGCAAAAAATAAGCCCTTATATGGCAGCATCAACGGAAAAATAAAAAAGTTATGGCTTTTGAAAAATGGAGATGGAAAAATACCAGAAATTGGTTGGTCCTCAACGCCAAAATAGGCCGCGTCATTAAGGGGTTAAACAATATAGGTAGAAATGTATTCCCAATGTTCTTGATATGATTCAATGGTGGACTGTATTCAACAACTCATGTTCAAGGTACTTCCTATTACTAATCGGTGCATCCATCAGTAAGTGTTCCGCTCTGTTAGTACACGGATTTGCCATACTGGTCATGGCTCCATTTAAAAAGCCCCCATAGTTGGGTGAACGAAGTCTAACCTTCAGGGCCAAGTTTGTTTAGAACTAGTCACAGAAAAAGTTAGTTTTGAAAGCCTCAAGGAAATCAAACATTCATTTGACTTTCAGACATGATTCTGCCACCACCTGACTCCGTGTGACTTCTGACAATACTGAAATCTAATCACATGAAGCCGAGACTTCATGAGAGAAGTCAACAAAACAATCAAACTCAACAGCCATCAACAGTAATGGATAACGGACGCCTATAGCATGAATAGTCTAGTGATGCTCAGGCAGAAATCTCTTCTTAGAAATCTATTTCGTGTATTCTTTAGAACTAGGTGGATTCATACAGAAGATTAGAATTATTAGATGCCGAGAATCTCAGCAGGGACTTCTCACCAATATAACATTGTACAGTATATAGTCAGGCAGCGGAGGTCGGCCTGCCCTGGCCACACAGTGACTTGGCTTAGGGCTATACTGTATCTGTAGGCAGCACTTGTGGTCCCCCGCTTTACACCCTTCAGCCCTGCAAGCTGGATTGGTTTTTGCTGCAGGGGACTCCCAAGCTAGTATCCCAGAAGTACTCTTGGTGTTGTGTCAGCTGACTCAAACTGCAGTACTGAAGGAGGTGGCCGGAGGTGGCCGAGATGTGGTTGTGATACAGAGCTGAGGTCAGGGCAGGCAGAGTTCTTACATAACAATATAACAGGCCAAGAGTCAGTACAGACAGGAGGCAGATTAGGTGTGGTCCACAAACAAGCCAAGGTCAGAAACAGAGAAGATTGGAAAACTGGGTGGAAGAGGCACAAATAAAAAAAGGGGTGTATCAGGAGAAGTACACACCATTGTATACCAGACTATACTTATTGCTCAGGCACCAGCTAGCAGAAAAAGGGGCTTTAAGTAGCCAGAGGCTTGTCCAGATTGGTCGAGGAAGGAATACTTTGGTGCACACACTAGTGATTTAGGATGTGGACTGGCTACGCCCATGCACCCAATTAGCTCCAGGAAACTGACAACTGAAGCGACATCTGTCGTGGTGGACATGAGGAACATGGTGCTGGCTGTTACCAATGGCAGAAGTAGATAGGGAATATCGTTGGCCGTGGTCATCCACCAAAACAAACAAGAATGTTTTTTCATGGAATGACACCATAAAGGCAGCCATTGCTGTCCAACAAAAATCATAGTGGTCCATCTTAATTTTCGCCCAAGTGTTCCATCTTAAAAATGTTCTCCTATCTCGTAACTGGTGAAAGGTCCTGCAGCTTAACACTATGCTGGTTTGCAGGGAACAAAGAAACCTGACATTCGTTTGGCTACCGGGGGTATTTATTGGGCGCAACACTCAACCCTTTTACTTGAGTTAGACCGTGTGCACCAGGTAACTCCCCACCCCTTTTTATGCAAATTTACGCAATATATAACACATTTTGCACTAAGAAGGTTCACTTGTTCATGGTTCTTTTAATTGATCTCTCATTCATTTTTAGCAAGAGCTCTGCTTTCTCCAGATCTGTCAGCTTTGGCTTCTGCCAATGTTTCATTTTTTCCACCCATCATAGTTCTCATTAATATGATGAGAGGCAAACGAGAGGCGCTAACCTTCCTAAACTGACTTCTTTAATCTCATCTACGGCTCCATCTCATGAAGATTAGGAACTCCAATACTACTGAACTGATAATTGCGAGTCAGATGGCTCCCCAAATGATACATTGTCACCACAAACCAATGCACATCCAGAGCATATCTCACCGGAGATTCTGAAGGCCATGTTTCAGGATCTCAAAGAATCAATACAGAAAAATATTAAAGAAGCAGTCTCCTCCATCCATAACAATACTATAGCTTAAGGCAAACGCACCTCTCACCTTGAAGAAAAAATGGAAGACTTCATCATAGCTCATAATATTCTGGTGGATGTACATAATGAAGCCAAAGATGACATTGCTACAATTAAATTGAAGCTGGTGGATCTGGAGGATAGATCAAGGAGGAACAACATTTATTTTAGAAATATCCCAAAAACCATGAATGACTCACCACTAGAGATGAGCGAGCACCAAAATACTCGGGTGCTCGGTACTCGAGTAGAACTTTTCGTAATGCTCGAGAGCTCGTTTGAATAACGTATCCCATTGAAGTCAAGCATTTTTGTATGGAACCGATGCTCTGCATAGGTGATGACTTGTCAAACACCAGAAAACATCAGAAAGTCATGGAAACACCACAGAAACGGATAGGGAATGGCAGAGGCAGCATGCATGGCTGCAGCTGAGGCTCCCAGGTCCCACTATTAAGCCACAATGGGGGCAAGAGCCTGGCGGTCACCACCCTAACAATTTACTTGGGGCAAACCCTCATTAGCGAGGCACAAGCGCTGGCACATCTTAGCTAAGCACCACACTAGCTGCAACCAAGGACAATCACTCTCTGGGGGTGACACTGCTGCCTCTTCTCCTGTGTTACATGCTGGTATTGCTGTCCAACCCGTCCACAGCGTACACAAAATTTTCCCTGCGCAGCCTTCAGCTGCCCTCGTGCCACACGCTGGCTTCATAGCCACACCACCCTCATGTCTATTTATAAGTGCGTACCAGATGAGGAGGAACCGGAGGCACACACTGCAGAGGGTTGGCAGGGCCAGGCAGCGACCCTCTTTGAAAGTGTGGGCGATAGCCCACAATGCTGTTGAGAATTGATGATAGATTGACGTACGATCATCAGTCCAATCCCGTGCCACCTCCATCATAAAATTGTCAGGAGCCGCAAACGTGGGCATAAGGAGGACTCGGGTGCCAGCACTTCTACACATCTCCACAATGCAGTAGCACATACTAACACCAAAGATTGGTTTGAAGCAAGAGGTGCTACAAAAGTAACCACCGCACGTATACAGTGACCCTGTGAAAGTCTCATGAAATCCGTTATGCTTCCTGTGAATGCTCCAATCCTGTATCTCGGATAACTGTGGTAATTTGTAGCACGAGAGATAATACATGCCGACCAATGCAGGTCCCCCAAGCAGGAGGAGGAGGTGGCATAATAAGCTCGAGAAACTATGAACGAGGTAGGACCCGCAATACTCTGTGTGGGAAGCACGTGAGCGGGCCCTGGGTCAGGCCCGATACCAGCCTCCACCTTGTGTGACCCAAGGTGCCGTGAGTTACATAACAATGGGAAATCCATGTGTCCCAACACACTTCATTCTGTGTAGGTGTCAGATAGCTGAACAACGCAAAGGGAAGTCTTTGAGTTCCTTGGGCTCGCCAATGCTGTCAGTGCACAAGGATGGTATTACACAGGAAGAAATCAGAGTGCCCAAACATGGCAGAGTTTCACCCTGCCAAGGACCTCGGCCTCGGCCCACATTTCTGCCCTAGTCAGTCAGTGTATTTGTGCCAGATGGGTAAAACACCACGATGGGAAGTCTTTGTGCACCTACAGTATAGGCAGACTGCTGTAACATTTCTGTACTAAGAGTATAGGCGGACCCCAGTAACATTTCTGTAGCAGAAGTATAGGCAGACCCCAGTAACATTTCTGTAGCAAAGGTATAGGCAGACCCCAGTAACATTCCTGTAGCAGAAGTATAGGCGGACCCCAGTAACATTTCTGTAGCAAAGTTATAGGCAGACCCCTGTAACATTTCTGTAGTAAAAGTATAGGCGGACCCCAGTAACATTTCTGTAGCAAAGGTATAGGCAGATCCCAGTAACATTTCTGTAGCAAAGGTATGGGCAGACCCCTGTAACATTCCTATAGCAGAAGTATAGGAAGACCCCAGTAACATTCCTGTAGTAAAAGTATAGGTGGACCCCAGTAACATTCCTGTAGTAAAAGTATAGGTGGACCCCAGTAACATTCCTGTAGCAGAAGTATAGGCAGACCCCTTTAACATTTCTGTAGTAAAATCCGAGGACCTGGCAGATATCTGCCAACCATGCCCGCTCTTCAGTAAAGAATTGCGGAGGCTGACTACCACTACGCCGCCCATGCTGCAGCTGGTATTCCACTATTGCTCTACGCTGCTCGTACAGCCTGGCTAACATGTGCAGCATAGAAATCCAGCGTGTGGGCACGTCGCACAGCAGTCAGTGCTCTGGCTGCTGAAACTGATGTTGCAGGGTCCTCAGAGTGGCAGCGTCCATGGTAGATTTGCGGAAATGTGCGAAGACGCGGCGCACCTTGCCGAGCAGGTCAGACAAGAGGGGGTAGTTTTTCAGAAACCGCTGAACCACCAGACTGAAGACGTGGGCCAGGCATGGCACGTGCGTGAGGCTGCCGAGCTGCAGAGCCGCCACCAGGTTACGGCCGTTGTCACACACGACCATGCCCGATTAGAGGCTTAGCGCCGAAAGCCAGAGGTCGGTCTGCTCTGTCAGACCCTGCAGTAGCTCGGGGGCCATGTGCCTATTGTCACCTAAGCTGATTAGTTTCAGCATGGCTTGCTGACGCTTGCCCACCGCTGTGCTGCCCGCGCCACCGACTGCTGGCGACGTGCTCACACTTCTTAAATGAGAGGTAAAGGTGGCAGAGGAGGAGGAATCAGAGGATTTGGAGGAGGTGGCATAACGCGCCGCAGATACCAGCACCGAGGTAGGACCCGCTATTTTGGGTGTGGGTATGACCCAGCCTCCACCAAGTTCACCCAATATGCCGTCCGGGAGATATAGTGGCCCTGCCCGCCAGTACTTGTCCACGTGTCCGTGGTTAAGTGGACCTTCCCAGTAACCGCGTTGGGGAGGGCATGATTTATGTTGCAGGAGACGTGCTGGTGTAGGGCTGGGACGGCACACCAGGAAAAATAGTGGTGACTGGTGACCGAGTAGCGCAGGACCGCCACCGCCATCATGTTTTTGAAAGCCTCCATTTCCACAAGCCTGTACGGCAGCATCTCCAGGCTGATGATTTTGGCAATGTGCACTTTTAAAGCTTGTGCATGCGGGTGGGTGGTGCCGTATTTGCGCTTTCGCTCCAACGCTTGTGTTAGCGACAGCTGAACGCTGCGCTGAGAGACATTGCTGGATGGAGTGGAGGACGGTGGAGGGGAGGGCATGGGTGCAGGCCGGGAGGCGCTCGTGCCTATGTTCTGGGAGGGGGATTGGATCTGTGTGGCAGGTTGGGGCACAGGGGAAGAGGCAGTGGTGTGACCCGGAGGCGGTGAATGGCCTTCGTCCCACCTTGTGGGGTGCTTGGCCATCATATGCCCGCGCATGCTGGTGGTGGTGAGGCTGGTGGTGGTGGCTCCCCGGCTGATCTTGTTGCGACACAGGTTGCAGACCACTGTTCGTTGTTCATCCGTGCTCTCACTAAAAAACATCCACACCTTTGAACAACTAGCCCGCTGCACGGAGGCTTGTCGCGAGGGGGTGCTTTGGGAAACAGTTGGAGGATTCTTCACTCTGGCCCTGCCTCTACCCCTGGCCACCCCACTGCCTCTTCCAACCTGTCCTGCTGCTGCACTTGCCTCCCCCTCTAAAGCCCTGTCCTCAGTAGGCTTAGCAAACCAGGTGGGGTCAGTCACCTCATCGTCCAGCTGCTCTTCCTCCGAATCCTCTGTGCGCTCCTCCCTCGGACTTACTGCCCTTACTACTACCTCACTGATAGACAACTGTGTCTCATCATCCTCATCCACAAAAAGCTCTTGAGACAGTTCCCGGAAGTCCCCAGCCTCATCATCCAGACCCCGGGAACTTTGAAAAAAGGTTGGGCATCGGTCACGAGAAACTCCTCAGGTGAGAGAGGAACTGTTTTTTCCCACTCATGGAAGGGACCCGAGAACAGTTCCTGGGAGTCTGCCCGCTCCTCAGAATATGTCATTTTCATAGAGTGAGGAGGCTGGGAGGAAGGAGGAGCAGCAGCCAGAGGAATCAGAGTTGCAGTCCCTAGGCCGGGAGTAGTGGACGGCGTAGAAGACTGGGTGGTCGATACATTGCTGGACACGTTTTCTGCCATCCATGACAGGACCTGCTCTGTTTGTAATAAAGGTCTACCACGCGGACCTGTAAATTGTGATATGAAGCAGGGGAGCCCAGAAACTTGCCTCTCTCTTAATCCCGCAGCAGCCGGCTGTGATTCACCACGCCCAGGAACTCGGCCTGTGCCCACACCCTCACTTGGACGCCCATGTCCGCATCCTCGACCCTTATGAATAGAGCTTAAGAATAGAGCAGGGCCCAAATAAATTACCCCACTGTACAGCACTGACAACTGGGTCATAATTCACCGCACACCGAGACTTGTAGTTAGCGGAGGCTCTTATGCTGTGACGTTGTCTTGTGCTGATACCGAGGGGTAATTTACTGCTCGCAGAGACTTGTAGATTATAGAGGCTGTGTGGAGTGGGAGAGACTCTAAAGCCAGTGGATAGTGCTGGTAACTGCGGCGATCTCCATTTACCGGCCTTCCCCTGCATGTTTATTGGCCAGAAAATGGCGCTAAACATGTGGGGAAGGAAATGGAATTGACTCGAGTACCGTGTGGTGTTCGTCTCGAGTAACGACCATCTCGAGTACCCTAATGCTCGAACGAGTGTGCTCGCTCATCTTTAGTTATGACATAATAATTGTTATTGATTAGTTATTATTATTATTACTGCAACTTTATTTTCTCTCCTTTGGTCTAGGCCAAAATATCCTTCTTTTCCCTAAGAAATCAGTCACTGACTATGTGATTCTGAGGCCAACTCTGAAACAAGCTTTAAAACAACTTACCGTATGTCTGCGCTCCTATACCGACCTCCACCGAGGACATTCTCTTTATTCCTTGGCCACGCCTGGAAGTGACAACGCTTTCCTTATTTATCCATATCCACCAAACAAGATTTCCATCTCCATAAATCATGAAGATCTTTACTTTAATGTGGATCCTGATGTTCTAGACTGGAAACAGACTTGTGTTGCTTGGGACTCCGTGACCGGACTGCTCCAACTGTGGGTCAATGCCAAGCGTTACCCTAGAAGAGTTACTGCAAGCAGATTCCCCATAGGACCTCAGATGAGCCTCATCCTTGGGCAGGACCAGGACAGTTTTGGTGGTGGGTTTGAGGCGAGCCAGTGTTTTGTTGGTGAAATGTCCGATATCAATATGTGGGATTACGTTCTCTCCACCAATACTATTTCTCATAATCATCTTTATAAATCTGGAAATATCTTTAGCTGGGCAAATGGAACTAAGGAGATCAGAGGGGGCGTCATGGCTTTGGAAAATTAATTCAATTCTCTATGACTAATTAATGAAGCCTGCTGTCATTGTATGCAATATGCTAATTACTATATCTGAAGTATATGCATATATTACTAGATGTATGTGGTGGGCCCTCCACTGATATCATGTGTATACTTCATCTGGGATTCTTCTATATCTGTGTTGTCCAGCTACGGTCATCAGCGACCCCAAAAAGTCATGTTTTCAGGATATCCTATAGAGAGAACCTCTGTGGTAATGTGTGAGCACTGACAATAATGACATCACCTGTGCAACACTGAGAAAACATGCTGGGGTCCCTGAGGACTGGAGGTGGGCAGCACTGGTCTATATACTCATGTTCACAAATTAATAAATGATTGCTTTGCTACAGCAGAACCTTTCTCTATTTTGTCCTGAAATAAAACCCCTGTAAGAACTCTCTAGGCGTCATACACAAGAGTCAGCCAATCCATAGGAGCTCCCACCAGGAGGCCTGAGACTGCTGCTTCTGCAGGACCTCAGAGGGGCAGCGCTAGGGTTGCTACCATGCTAGTATTTATCTTTACTAGCCATATTAATGGCCAATAAAAAATAATTGCCATCTGTGAACCGTACAGGCAGCAATTCACTCACTATTACTAGTGGGGACATTATGGGGATCCCTATTACTGCTGGGGCCACTAACTGAGGCATTATTATAGCTGGGGTCACTATTACTGCTGGAGCTTCTAACAGGGGTACTATTACTACTGGGGCCACTATGGTATTGGGCATGGGTGTGTATATAAGGGGTGCAGAGGGCGCGGTCGCACCTGGGCCCAGGTACCCTAAGGGGCCCATTAAGTCTCTCTTCACCATATTGCAAACCAATGTTATCAATGAAGCTTTATAGTTGGGGGCCCAGTTACAGATTTTGCACTAGGGCCCAGCAGCTTCAAGCTACACCTCTGGTATGGGGGTCACTACTATTACTGGGACCACTAAAAGGGTCAGTATTTCTACTGGGGCCATTAAGGGGGTCACTATTACTATTAAGGCCACTAAGGGGTCACTTACTATTGGGCCATTACTATGGGCTCTATTACTGTCATTTCAGACCAGTTCAATGGTTCAAACAGATATTGGGTAATTAGTTTATTGGCACTTTCAATGCCTTTAAAATGAGTGGGGTATTCTGCCAGGGGAAGGGGGTCATTTCAACCTTCGCCTCAGGCAACATAAAGGCTTGGGGCACTTCAGAGCCAATCCCCATTCCCCTACCTTTTCATAAAGTTGGAGCCTTTACAACCTGGTGTTAGGGTTTAAAACAGTGAATGTTCTGCTAGTGGTGTTCTACAAGAAGGATGTGCCAATGGTGGTCATAGCATATCCTTGTCCGTGGTTGGACAGGCACTAACATGCAAGACCCCAATAACGTAACCCTTTGGCATCCCCTGATGTAAACACACAGTGCTGTGAGTCAGTACTTAGCCACCAGTGCCGTATATTTCCAGTGCTGTGACCATGGGGGCACAGTGGTTTGGCCTGTGTGATCACATGACAAGGACACCTGTGATTGACCCTTACAATCAATAGTGATCAAGGCATCAAAAAGGAGGAGTCTCATGTTATTCCTTCATCTTTAAGGGACCGTCATGAACCTAACGAAGATCCCCAGGACTTTCCTAAAATAATCCTTGTTAGGCCATACCTGAGGTATCCCCAAACAGTTGCTTGTATATTGTACATGCACAAGTGGAGGTGTAACGTGAATGTCTTGCACCCCAATGCAAAAGCTTCAGTAAGAGCCCATCTAACATGTGCCATTTATAATAATATAGCAGTGGGTTCTTTTGGCCCCTCAGACACCAGGGCCCGGAAGGGATTACTAGCTCTGCACCCCCTATTGTTACTCCACTGTACAGGCAGTAATGCATTAAAATACATAGACATTCAGGTGCATTATATCAAACAATAACATTGAAAAGTAAAACCTTCCTTGTAGAACAAAAAACCCCAAAAAGATAAAATTAAATTAAATATCAAAAACAACAAACACACAAATAAAAGAATAACTACGATTACTTTTAAGAAAAAAACTGTTTTTATTATATTAAAGTCACAAAAATACATATATTCTATATTCCCTTAAAGGGGCTCTTGAACTTAAAACGATTTATGTGCTGTCCTTAGAATTAGGTATCGATAGCAGATTGGTGGTGGTGGTAGGGGTGGGGGTGGGGGTGGGGTACAAAGCCTGGGAACCCTGGCGACCAGCTGATCCCCCAGAAGCTTACAGCTCTTTACATGGTCTAGTGGCCCAGATTGGTACTGCAGGCAAAGTCCCAATGAAGGGAATGGCACCTAACATGGGGTCATTGTCGCCCAAATCTCTGGAAACCATAAATTTGGGCTATAGTTGTTCCTGGTACATGTGACCACCAGTAGGGCGCTGAGTGAGAAATCTATCGCTTGTTGGAGTCAATTGGCTTTTAGCACACCTAAAAGCCAAGTGATTATCTCTGAATGACTGCCGGTTTGAAGTGAATGGAGGCGGGCGGCCACAAGGGATCTCCGGTGTGCTCTGGCTCCATTGTTGAATGACTACCACTCCTGTGTGGAAGCATAGGGATGATAGTCTGTGAGAGCTGTCAGGTGTTTATGCACCCCGAGTCTCATGTAAAGTCACCTTAATACCAACCAGTGCCACTGCTCAATGTATGGCGCTGTCTGCTTCCGGCAGCATGACAGCTTGGGCGGTGGACCACTGCTGATCTGCTTCCGATGACTTATCCTGACCATAGGTCATCAATAGCCAGATGTGGGACAACTATTGGAGAACTATAGAAAAAAAATAAAAATAAGCAATGACAGAATAGAATGTTTTGAACACAGCTAAAAAAGTCTAAATACTGTGTTTTATGTAGCAAAAAATATGCACAAAAAAACATTGATAGGAACATCAGCAAAAAAATTTATTTTTAATTACTGCATGGGTCCAGGAGATCATGTTCGCTGTGGGGCTCTTTTATCTTCTATGTTTGCATTTACTTTATCACTTTAGTCCATAAATATCACTCTGATATGTAGTCGGTCAAGTATGATCACCTTCAGCTTGGTTCCAACCTTGTGGTTTCCGCTTATCAATATCACTAATGAAAGAGTCAAAGATTATTATGGTACCATAACACCAGGAGAAAGCTGGTCCAATGCTTAAGTGTAACATCAAGGAAGAAACATATGAAACATTTAGGATCACCAACAAAGTTGTGGTTTTAACTGCGTAAATATGAGGCCTTATGGTAGGAATTGTAGATCCCACCATAGAGACCTGGAGCCTTCTCATATGTAGACAAAGAGAAACCCTGAGCTGAAAAACAGCATAAACCACAATAAAGACACTAGAAGATAACACTGAGTTGTGGCGAAAAGACGAGGATACTTTGTCATTGCCTCAGGGTCATACAATGACCATAATGTTGAGGTAAACCAAATCCAGAAGAGTAAAATACCAATGGAAAGCTAACGAGAAGAGATCCCAACACTGAAAACAGTAGGAGCCATGGGAACATCCTGGGAAATCTTCTCTGTAAACTGATATTCCATGTTTTGTTGAGGTTTACAATCTTTAGACAGAAGTGATCACTAAGCCAAGTGGAGAAGAAGAGGGTGCAGGACATTGTGGCCAGCTTAGTCAATGAAATAGTGAAGTCATTGGACGTCATAATATGAGGCTTATCCAGAAATCTAATAAAATCCGGCACGACTTGCACAAGTCCACATAGCAGGTTACAAAGGCTAAGACCAGAGAAAAGTGATCCTTTATGTGCAGACCTTTTTCCGTTATCAAGTCATGCATGTGCACCATCAATAGGACTAAGTGTCCTGGGACCGCAACAAGAAGGTAAGCCACATGTGTCGCCATGGTAACAATGTCCCCAACACGTAACATTATGAACAGGTCACTCTTCACTGGTTTAGTCGAGTGATCAGACTGACCGATACACCTGTTCTTTGATCCGAACATCACCTGTGTCAACATTGTACTCAGGTAACACACAGCACCGATGTATGGAAATTTCCAGTCTAGCTAAGGTGTAATTTACACTTATTTGCAAAAAGATAACTCAGAAATTTGCATATGTTTCCAAAAACAGATTGCTTATATTTAGTCACATCTGATTAATTTAAAGGGGCACTAACTTTTCAGACAGCTTCTGCTCATCTACCAGCTTGTATTTATCCCATAATTTCTGGAAAATACTTGCATTAAAAATGTTTTTGTTTTACCACTGTAAATCATGTTTCAATTAGCTGCTACATTTCCTTAGTGACAGGGGGAAGACCTATCTTCACAGGCGAGTCCTGTGCACTCAGAGGCTGCAAGCTGACAGACCTGCAGACACTGTGAGAAAGATCTCTACAGTCTCTGCCTCTCCTGCTATTACATTACCCATGTCTGTGTCTGTACACAGATTATAGTGGGTTTATTAACCATTCAGCCCTCCTGCACACAAACAGATTTGTATTGCGGAATCCGCACCGCGAATACACAGCAAATGCCGTTCATAGCATGCTATGGAAATTCACTTCTTCCTGCACACTTGTGGAAACCAATTGCGGTTTTCACGAGTGGAGAAGAAATCGCTGCATATGTAGTGTCAGCACAGACGGCTTGAAGTCAATGGAAGCCGTCCGACCTGCGTCCCATCCGGAATTGACATTGCGGATTGGTCGTGGGTACCCATGTCATCGCCTAGCGACGGCGCGGGACAAATAAACATTTTAAAAAATCTGTACTGCATGTCTGACGGCGGCTCGCCACAACCATCCATAGTACAGATGCAGAAAAGAAAAGTCAGGTACACAGGGTCACCAGCTGGGCACAGGCTCGGATTTTCCTGCGGGCTCCCACATGCTCAATCCGACCTGTCTGTGTGCAGGAGGCCTTAGCCAGAATGTCTATGAATGCCAGATTCATGCTAGGAAAGCAAAGGTTGGCCATTCAGATAGTGCCTCCCTGCTGATTGCAACAAGAGACAGTGCAGCATAGGAAGTCAAGGCAAGGAAGTGCAGGACAGTGACAGTGCATGGATACAGCATTCTAGTTTGTCCCATCTTCCCAAAGATGTTCGATGGGATTGAGATCCAGACTTAGGGTTGACCAATAAAGTTTGCAGACGTTCTACTCTGCAAACCAAGCCTCAACCCTGCGTGCCATATGACACGATGCTCATCATGATAGTAGAGATGGAGCTGTACCACAGTATTGCCACAGGGTAGGTGATGCCACATTGTCCAGAATGTCTCTGTACCTGTTGGTGTTAAGGGCACACTTCAGTATAACCAATGACCCAAGTCCTTCCTATCCGATTTGCATATCCCCTTCGCCTGACAGCACAGGATTGGTGGATGTCCCAATACTTTTGTTAACATAGTGTACATTTATGAAGCATGGTCCTTAAAGGGCTTATTCAAGGTCCGGAAAACATGGCTACTTTCTTCCAGAAGCAGTGCCACACCTATCTATGGGCTGGATCTGGTATTTTTGCTCAGCTTCATTACAGTGAATGTGGCTAGGTTGCAGTACAACCTGTAGATAGACGTGAATACTGTTTCTGAAGGAGAGCAGCCATGTTTTCTAGTCTTAAACAGTTTTAAAGGGGTTTTCTGTTCTCACGATAGGTCATCAATAGATAATTACTGAGGACCCACCGAATTGGGATCCCCAGCGATCACCTGATCACGTGACCCATTGTACTGACAGTGCAGCATAGGAGACATGGCCAGTAATGGCCAAGCTGCCTTCATTCTTATTAAATGGGAGCTGAAGTGGCTATTACACATCCTCACCCCTTCGCGGTGTCGAAGGTGGAACTGCCGGAACTATAATAGCTGCTTCAGTTTCCATTGCTTTCAACAGAAGTGAACTTCTAAGGCCACTTCTGGTCCGATCTCCTATAACGCATGTCCGTCTGGCTGCACTGACATCTGGGCAATCAGGTGATCTCCTATGGTAGGTTTCCAGTGGTTACCTATTGATCTTTCCTGAGGATAAGTCATCAATATTTTTTTCCCAGAAAACCCCTTTAGCAGGTTAAAACAGTTGCAAACTCCAGGGGGGGGGGGGGGGGGGGGTTCAAAGTACATCGGTGTACATAAATGAGAAAGCAAATTGGCTTCAATGACTTTCTATATGAATAACACATTCTACTTCGGGCGATTTTGGAGTTAGTGATGATGTTCCAGTCTCATTACTAGTGGTCTAGGATGGTATAATGTTTAATACCTATAGTTTAGTATCTAGCACGGACAGAGTGTTAGAACGACTGAAAGAACGCCTACGGCGAGAACTGCTGAATAAACGCTCCTTCTGCAGAATTTACCCCAACGGGGCTAGAAACGAGCCGCTGCGTCCTAGTCTCATGGATAGAGAAGCAAAACTGCCAGAGTGAAAGAGTTATGAAGCCGTGTTGCCTGAGCCAAGTCGTGTTACATCTGTTTCTTACCCAATCTGCGGTACTTCAATCTTGAGTCATTGGTGTTAGACTTAAGTTGGCATCTGAGATGTAGTCATCCTCTGACTTTTCGAAAGAAGTGCGGCGATTACACTTTCATTGTCCCCCGGGCTGACTACAATATTGCCTCGTATCTGCTTTACCTCCTATCGATGTAGGGCACAGAAAGTTCTCGATGACCAAGCTGGTGAGTACCCTTCACCATGACAGGATGCTGTTGATTTCCATGCCCTCCCATTGGTGAAGAGACAATCCACACTAAACCCTCAGTGACCGGCCCCCAGACCTGGGGACAGCTTTACACTTTGACGAAGCCCAAATGGTTCAATACAATCACCACATAAGTGTTCTCCTTGGGAAGTTCTGCAGACAAAACCTAATGGGGTTCGTTACAAATGTGTTTATGAAACATTGTCCTAAGGTTTCCTAGAATGTCACTGAAAACACAATTGGGTTGAAAAACTTATTTTTAAACCATTTGGGAAATAGTTTTTCATCTGTGCGGTGTGATCAATAACTCATGGCCATACTGTTAGTCTGCGTTATATCTGCTTGAAGGAGTTTTCTCCCATCTTTTGTAGGATCTGATACAACATAACTAGACAATATGGCCATGTACATCATTACTGATTGTTACTGCTAAAGCCTAAGCACTGGTTCAGTACCTTTACCAGGACCGTATCCAATTTTTTGGTTCCCTTGATTATAAAGTAAGAGCTAAATATATGGCATGTAGAGATGAGAATACTGAATAGATGCAACCCAAACAATGCTGTCACAAGAGGACTCCCCGCAGAGATGAAGAAATCCTTTGCCACAGCTGTGGCAGAGGATCACGATCTTCTATGTATGTCAATGGCTCCGCCACTTTTGCTGCCGGCCCCATTGACCAAAGGTAAAACCCCTAGAAGCAAGATTAACAAAACCTGTAATTCTGGCTGTTTTTACTTTTATTTTTCCCTGCATTCTCTCAGCAGTATAAATAATATGTTAAAGTCCTTTTACAGGCCGATATGATTATGCCAATACCAAATTGTAAGAGTTTTTTCTGTTTCGTGACTTTTTCACAAAAATAAAAAAAATTATTATAAAGATCTCTAGCATTTAATTTTTTTTAATGAACAGAGCTGTGTAAAGGTTTTTATTTTGCGGGATGAGGTGTACTTTTTATTAGTACCATTTGTTGATCTGTGCAGCATTTTGATCACTTACTATTCTGTTTTTTGTATGGTGAGATAGGCAAAAAAAAATTTCCATGCTGTGCACCCTGCAGAATAAACAATGTACTAACCATCTTCTCTGGGTCCTTACAAACGCAGGGATACCACACTTGTAATTTTGTTTTTAATTTTTTACAAAGTAAAATGAGAAAGGTGGGGTTTTGGCATTTTTATTTTTTTTATAATATCTTTACCTTTTTTAACTTTTTAAACTTTTTTAAAATTTTTGTCCCTTTACGGGACTTGCATAATACTTTTTTCATTCTTCTAATACTCTGCTATGCTGAGGCATAGAAGGGTATTAGACTGAGTCTGAGCGTCATAGCCTAATTTAGCTGGCAGACCCAGAGGCTATATTCAAGCCTCCGGGTGCCACAGAGACCCATTGGGACCCCCTGATCACATTGCAGGGGGCCCGATGGTGACAGAGGGAGCCCCGCCCCTCTGTCAGCCCTTTAAATGCTGTGGTCGCACCGACCATAGCATTTTATGGGTTAAACAGTGGAGATTGGAGGTTTTCTGCATTCTCTGCTGTAAGAACTGGTACCCAGGTATCATCTGACAGCCGATCACCAGCTATCCTTGCCACAGGGACCATTGGCCGGCCTCTGACAAGCCAATGGTCTCCATGGCAACGTGTAAACAATGTAGGAGTTCAGAAAAAGAAGCGGGAAATTGCCGGCAGATTGGTTATATCTTCCCACTTTTTTTGTAAGTCCTGCACTGGTTCTCTGTGGGACTGTGCAGGCGGTGTGTTTGAAGAACACAATGCCACAGCTTATGGCATTGTGTTCTGCACGGTCCCTTAGTGAAACATAGCTTCCAGGTTATATCACTGTTGGCAGTGGAGCTAGTCGTGGAAAATTTCCGGACTGCCACTGGAGGGGTTAAGGGCTTTGAAAGTAGGATTTCCTACTGTCAACGTTGCATTGATTCGCACAAAAATGCTGTCCTATTTTCTGCAGGTGTGAATTTTATTCACTTGTAAAAAACGGACATGTGACTGCTTTCATTGGAAAGCATTGGTCCTAGGAGATGTGAATCGCAAATGTGCCTTGCAAGCCTGAAAAAAAAAACGCTCGTCTGACTGAGCCCTAATAGTGGCAGTTTTCAGAAGTTTTTCAAAGCGTTGCTAATGGCAGAGAATGGACTTTAAATTTAAAACCTAAGCCGTTCCTAACCATTAAATGTCCTGCTGCTCCAGCACAGCCACCCCAGTCACCACTCCTCCAGTCTCAGAAGCTCCAGCAGCAGTCATGTGTCAATCATCATTCATGTGATCACTATAACCAATGGCTTTAGTGGTCATATGTGCTTGAATGGCAAGTAACCATTGAGGGTAGTGATTGGCTGGATTATGGGAAGGATGAAAAGCTTATTACCACTGCGGAGCTCCAGGGACCAGAGCAACAGGTGGGGGGTGGCAGCACTCAAGCAGCGGGACATTTAGGTGACCCACTGAGTTCAGAAAAAGTGCTATACTTACATCCCCCATCATTTGACCCATGTGAGAGCTGATAGCCACCACTGCAGTGCATTGGGCACCACTGCTAAGTAGTCTACCCATTATAGAATTAGAACAGGTGGGGTCGGTGGCTGGTCCTGGAGCCTCCACTCTCCACAATTCCTGGTCTGATCACTTGTGACACCCTGGGGGCGTCATCACTGGAAATTGGGACCCAGCATCAGGATACAGGTATAGCTGGCCTCCTCTGTGGGCTGGGCCTCTTCTGAGGTCCGCACGCTCCTTCCCGCCAGTAATACCCATGGGAAAAATGACGGCTAGAAGTCCTACAACAAAAACAGATTCTATTCCGCTTGGGCTTTGCATTCAAATTGACCTTTACCTATCCAGGTAAGATGCATACAATCCTCTCTCCTGAAGGAGCCTGTCGTTGCTTTGGAAAATTACAATTTCTACAGACATCCGTTCAGCAAAACCCTCCGACCCCGCTTCTGATTTCCAGTCCAAAACCCGGACCTTCCTATGACAAAAAGTCATTTTTCCTACAACCAACCCTTATGTGTTTATTCATTGACTCTCAGAATATGCCAGTAGATTGGTTAGACTGAAACCAATTTACTTGTGTCACATTTGCCCTGGACTGCTGATAATACCATGGGTGATATGGTACCGAAGCAGTTAGGACCAGCGTGTATGCTTGCCACTAAGTTGCTTTAGATACAGGAGCAGACCAAAGAAATTGATACTAGTCAGAGTGGGGCACTCTGAACCCCTCCGACAGAACCCGCCTTGTAGCGGAGCACTGTCCCGAAAGGGACAACCCCACTACTTGCACGAAGCAAAGTCTAGAGTCAGAGGGAAACTAGAGTACAGAAACCTGGGACAAACAGTAACTGACAACAAATAATAGATGAGAATACACAGGATACAAAGCAAACAGGAACACGGGGTACTAACCAGGAGACAGACAGGTAAACTGAGGGTGCTGACTAGACCAGACATACAGAAATATAATCGAAATGTGCAGCCAGGAAGAACCGGATTATAGAGGGAGAGGGGAGAAGCTGATTGGTTGTCAGAGCTGTCAATTAACACAGACAGCACAGTGGCTGACAATAATGAACCAACTGGCTGGATGACAGAGTTGTGAATTGCCAGCCACAACCTCAGCCAACAACAGCAGGGATTATTAACCTAAACTAGTCAGGATCAGAGGCGTAACTTGAAGCTACTGGGCCCCAATGCAAAACCTGTAACCGGGCCCCCAACTATAATTTTTAATTCATAGTACTGGGCTTCCGATATTGAGAAGAGAGGCACTATGGGCCCCCTAAGGCTCCTGGGCCCGGGTGCAACCGCATCCCCTATGGTTACACCAGTGGTCAGATTAAAACCAACTGCAGTAAAGGTGTGCCGGCAGCGATGGACAACTTGCTATTAGTTCACATTTTCATACAAACTCTATCCTGGGTTTTTGGATCATCTTACATCGTTAAACCAGATAATTTAGTGGGACTCTAATACCACTATAAGATACGAGGGGACAAAATAACGCAAACCCTTTCAAATACAATGCTTTTTATCAATAGTTTAACCCCATTCAGGACCCTTTTTTCCCCATTTTCGTATTTCCTTCCACCTTTTAAAAAATCATAACTCCTTTATTTACCGATCGATGTCGCTGTATGAGGGCTTGTTTTTTTTGCGGGACGAGTTGTAGTTTTCAACTGTGCTATTTAATGTACCATATAAAGTACGGACAGACTTAAAAAAATTCTCGGTGGAGAGGAATGGAAAAAAAACCAAAATCCCGCCATCTTTGGGTGCGTTTTGTTTCTACGGCGTACACACTGCAACAAAAATAACATGATGACTACAATAACAAACTTATATAGTTTTTTTTGCGGTACTACTTTTATTTTTTTCAATGATATTTAATTTTATTTGAAATTCTTGTCTGCCATAGTTGTGCGAGGGCTCGTTTATTGCAGGACCTCCTGTAGCTTGAATAATACGACTTTTTGATCACTTTTTATGGCATTTTTGCTTGGAGACGGGGTGCCCAAAGAAGTGCAATTCTGGCATCCTTTTTTTTTTTTGATAGCATTCACCATGCAGGTAAGTAATGGATTACCTTGATAGATCAGACGTTTACAGACGCAGAAATACCCAAAATGTATTTTTTAATTATTATTTAGATTATTTTATTATAAATATGACAAAAGGTTTTTTTTAAAACTTCTATTACCTTTTATTTTTTTAATAATTAGGCCTCAGTCAGAGCAGTGATTTTTTTTTAGAGCATGAATAGGCGTGCTAAGAAAAAGAAATCACCGGTTGCATTTCTGCAAATCGCGCGAATGGGCAAATTTTCTAAGCGCAGAAGACCAGCTTCATGCGCCTGAAAATTGCCCATTTTCCTGGAGTAGCTGTGCTTGGAGAAGCTGCTTCAGAAGGAGAGAGAAAAGAAACTCCGCAGGGCTTTAGGATTTCCCCATAGCAGGGAGAGATGGAGCGGGGCAATGGGTTAATCCCCCATTGCTCCGCTCTATCTCCCTGCTCTGGAGAAATCCCCCATAGCTCCCATCTATCTTCCTACTATGGGGAAATCCCAAAGGATATCCCCATAGCACAGAGAGAGTGGGCGGGGCTGCAGGGATACTCGCAGAGATTCCCTATAGTAAACCATAGAGGAGCAGGGCTATGGGTGGATCCCTCTAGTCTCATCCCTCCCTCCACAATCTCAGGGAAAGCCCTTGGGGAAAGCCGTGTAACTCCACCCCCCTCTCTCTCCGCGCTATAGGGAATTGCCTTGGGGAGAGAGGGGGAAGGAGTCCCCTACTGCCTCCTCTGCTGGGCAATTGCCCTGCAGCGGGACAGGGGGAATATCCTGCTGACTACAGCAGGGCATTTAAAAGGTGATGCCCAGAAGCACTTTCTAAATATCCTGTTGTAAATTCCTGTTAGTCTCCGCGGGGATGAACGTGACCCATGAGGAGTCCCCTCATCCCCACAGGGACTAACAGGAGTCAACTACGGGACATTTAAAATATGCTTTCTGTGCAGCAGGTGGTAAATGGCCCGCTGTAAGCAGTGGGGAATCTATTCCCAGTGCAGGAGTTTCCATTATTTCCTGCTCCCATAGGAGTCAATGGAAACTCCTGCGCAGCGCTCTGTTTAGCACACCTACATTCTCCCATGTGAGTGCTTCTATAGGAACCCATTGGTTCTTTTAGAAGTGCTCCTTTTGAGCGCACATAAAACACGTTCATCTGACCGAGCCCTTAGTAAAACTTTTTAAAACTTATTTTTACATTTTCTTTTAGTCCCAGAGGGGACAAGAACTTGCAATGTTTTGATCGCTCCTGCAGTATGATATAATGTCATAGCATCATTCGGGGCACTTCATACAATGCAGGCGCCGGTTGTTTCATACAGCTGACAACTGCCCGCAAAAACTCTGATAAACCGCACGGCTCATTGTAGCTGTTAACCTTTTAAATGCCACTGTTAATTATGACAGCAGCATTAAAATTCCACTGGCCGATGCGCCGGCGTCCCGTATAGCACCCACCGCGATTAGATTACTGGTTGCCGTGTGGGTGTCATGGCAGCCAGGGTCTTTCTGAAAGGCCCCGGGGCTGTCATAGTAGAGTGCCTATTAAGCCATGCCCTTGGGTGGCTTGATAGAATGCCTGTCCGATCATATGATGTAATGCTATGACATTACATCATACTGCAGGGGTGATTAAAGCATCGCATGTTCATGTTCCCTCTGGCTAAAAAAAAAAGTTAAAATAAGCGTAAAAAAAGTATTATTAATTATTGAAAAACTAAAAAGGTAATAAAAGTAAAAAAACAAACTATTTTTGTCATATTTATAATAAAACAATCTAAATAATAAAACAAAAATACGTATTTGGTATCGCTGCATCCGTAAAAGTCTGGTCTATCAAAGAAATGCATTATTTACCCCATAAGGTGATTGTCGTCCGAAAAAAAAATAAAGAACACCAGAATTGTGCATTTTTGGTCACCCAGTCTCCAAGAAAAATGTAATAAAAAGCGATCAAAAAGTCATATGTACTCCAACATACCAACGGAAAATACAGGATATACTGCAAAAATGAGCCCTCGTAAGCTATGTTGATGAAAATATTAAAAAGTTGTGGCGGTCAGAAGATAATTTTAGAAAATTAAATATCTTTGAAAATAAATAAAAGTAGTACAGCAAAAAAAAAAAACCAAAAAAAACCCCAAACAAACAAAAAAATCTATATAAAAAAATGTGGTATCATAGTGGAGTGCACTTTACTGTTCTTAGAATAAAGTCATCAGATCATTTTTGTTGCAGTTTGTGCAGCTGTTGACAAAGGCCATTTGGGCCAAAACGCGTTCAGCATTCAGGTGTACCATGTCTGTGAGCCTAGTGCTCTTTTAATTCAATAAAGAAAAATTAAAAGTGGTTGAAGTTGTCCTCCAGCTATTGCTCTCTGGAATCTGACTACAGCCACTAGCCGACAGCCCATTTGAGCATCCAGCTCCCACTACATCTTCCTTACAGCATTGAGGCACTGCATGAGAGGTGAGCCCATTACTTTTCAAAAAAATACTTTTGTTGCTGCTCTTTACACCCCTTTAGAATAAAGTTATCAGATAATTTTTGTTGCAGTGTGTACACCGTAGAAACAAGACTCACCCAAAGATGGCGGAATTTCATTTTTTATACTTTACTCCACTTAGAATTATTTTTAAGTTTTTCAGTACATTAAAGGGGTTGTCCCGCGGCAGCAAGTGGGTCTATACACTTCTGTATGGCCATATTAATGCACTTTGTAATGTACATTGTGCATTAATTATGAGCCATACAGAAGTTATAAAAAGTTTTATACTTACCTGCTCCGTTGCTGGCGTCCTCGTCTCCATGGTGCCGACTAATTTTCGCCCTCCGATGGCCAAATTAGCCGCGCTTGCGCAGTCCGGGTCTTCTGCAGTCTTCTATGGAGCCGCTCGTGCAGAATGCAGGCTCCGTGTAGCTCCGCCCTGTCACGTGCCGATTCCAGCCAATCAGGAGGCTGGAATCGGCAATGGACCGCACAGAAGAGCTGCGGTCCACGGAGACAGAGGATCCCGGCGGCCATCTTCAGCGGTAAGTATTGAAGTCACCGGAGCGCGGGGATTAAGGTAAGCGCTCCGGTAAGCTTTCTTTACCTCCCTGCATCGGGGTTGTCTCGCGCCGACCGGGGGGGGGGGGGGGGGGGTTGAAAAAAACAAAAAACCGTTTCGGCGCGGGACAACCCCTTTAAATAATACCATTGAAAAATACAACTTGTTCCATAAAAAACAAAAAGCCCTCATATAGCAACATTGATGGATAAATAAAAAAGTTATGATTTTTTTTCCGGAAAAAACGAAAATGGAAAAAAAGGGCCATGTGCTTAAGGGGTTAATTTCCCCCCTCTTTTTTATTTCTTCCTCTTCAGTCTTTTCTCGTCTCTTCCATCTTTCTTATATAATATTCTAAATATAAATTCTCTCTGGTGCTTTTGTGGTAAGTCGCTCCTAAAACAGTAAGCTGTAATGACAACCCAAACAGCTATTGATACCAATATTGTTCTCAAAACTGTTTTAATGCTCATGTTTGTTTGTTAGCCACTTCCTTTCCAACCTCACCTTTCACTCCTTTTCCTCCCCTCTTCTCTTAGGGGGCAGAATGTTTGCAGCCAGGTAAAGCCATGTGACTGGCTTCTGTAATTAGAGAAGCTACGTACAATTTCAAGAACTCTGTGTGCAGCTAATCAATAATCCACTACACTGAGAGAAGCCTGCATTTGTTGTCAAACCCTAACATCCTTTCAAGCTGTGCTTCCACCAAACAGTCAACCCAGTCACAGCATCACAGGCTGCAAAGATCCCAGAATCTCTAGATGATCCCACGGAGTGAGTACTGGAGATTTTAGCTTGCGTTTCATGGTTGGCAATTTACTGTTAGTCGGATGATAGGGGTTTTGTTTGCAGTCCTCGTCAGTCTCTCTACAGCTTCCTTTATCTCAAGTGCTGCCTCCACAGAGCTTGCTTATCAATGTATTTCCTTACCAACACCTCTCCCTCTACCTCAACACTCATTATCTAATACTTTTAAATCACTTCTTCTCCAATACCACCTAACTAACTTCTGGCATGAAATGGATCCAACCACTAAAGATTTTACACATTTTTCAGCCCCCCATTCTTTATATTCAAGAATGATCCACATTTTAGTACCTGCCACCTTTTTATCTCACATAGCACAATCAAAAATTATTTCGGTCCCTTGGTCAGATCGCTTGCAAATCCTTAATGTCTAAACCTACTTATATTGCTTGGTCCTTAAGTGACTCCCTACTAACCATTCCTGAGGTTCTATCCTCTCTGGCAATACAATTAGTGGAATATTTCATAATTAACAGTCCATCTGCCTCCTCCCCAATCTCTTTATGGGAAGCACATAAAGTAGTATTTCGAGGCTTCCTTATCCAATTAGCCGCCTGCCGTAAACACAAACGCATAGCACAACTATAGCTAGAACAGAAGATCTTGAAACTAGAGCCAGAGGCGAAAATGCATCCATCATCTATTATTTCCATATGCTCTCTCAGGCCAGAACTGAGTTAGATTTATGCCTTACGGATATTATCAAAATCCGATGGTCATGCCAAAGTTATTATATACTAAGCAAACCATCCACGCCTCTAGCCCGTAGACTTCATTCAAATCCACCTACGAACTCCTTCTATAAACTGGGCGCAAACTTGCTGCAAATCCACTAGAGTTTCAGAGTTCTGTGCCAGAAAGTTAGGGAGCTCTAGAGCCCACGTCCGATGCCTCAGCTGTTACTACCCAAGTGTCGGGTACCACCGGGTAGGAGGTGGATTTTATCCACGCCCCTCGTGGCCATTTTGTGAACATTGCCACCGATACGGACATAAGATCAACATGTTACCGTTTAAACGTGCAACCCCTGGGCAGAAGGACCTTACCCTGGGAGAACAAAGAATAGGTCCACACATCTCAAAAGGCATTTCTAAATATGTAGACCCCGGTCCAGAATTTATGTTCAATGTGGACGGTATGCCCCCGCCTGCTCTGATTGATACTGCGTCACAAGTCACTACTATCTGTAAACGTGACTTTGAGAAATGCTGGTCCCCCAATGTTCTCAGCTGTCTGCCGAAGCAATTGATTGATATTGTGGTGAGCAACGGCCTGCCCGTACCTATAGTGGGGTATTGGGAACCAACCGTTTTAGGTGGGAAAGGGGAGCTACACCAGCAAGGGATACTGGTGGTAGATGTACCAGATAAGAATGACCGATTATCATCCTGGGGATGAACATACTAAAAACTGTTATGCAGAAATGCTAGAGGAGCTGCAAAGTAATGTGCCCACAGCGTCCCAGGCCCAGTGAGCTGTATTAAAGACCAGACAGCCTTTGAAAATCCTTGCCATTGACCACTACACCAAATTTACAGTTGCCATCGCTATCAAAGATCTCACCACCAGAGCCACTGCTGCCATCATTTGGAAGCACTTCATCCTCAGTTACGGATGCCCATATGGAGCGAATATTATCTGACAGAGGACCAGCTTTTGAATCACAACTTTTCCAGGAATTATGCACCACCTATAATTGCAAGAAACTTCGTACCACCACTTATCACCCACAAGGAAATTGACCCTGTGGAAAGGCAAATCAGACCATACTGGAGTTGCTCAGAACTATCCCAGTCAAACAAAGAGATTATTGGCCCACTCTACTGCCTGAGCTAATCTACACCAATAACAATACCCCACATTGTTCCACAGGATACACCCCATATGACTTAATGTTCGGCCGCCAAGGAAAGTTACCAGCCAATCTCAAATTAGGAATTCAAGTACCCAATGAGCACAACCCATTGTCTAACTCAGATTGGATACAGGACCATCAAAGGAGACTCAAGGAAGCCCAAGAAATTGTCAACACCCGCTTGGAAGTAAGAAGGAAAAAGCAAGCTCATGATTTTGAAAAACATGCCTATGCATCAAATGTTTTTTTTATAACAATAGTTTTTATTGAATTTTCAATTATACATACAAGGGCACAGGTGTATGAAAAAATGTCCAGTAATAACACAATAATATAGCTACGAGCCTGAATGAAAAGTATATAACTAGACAATAGCAATCAGATGCTATCATATTTCTCATTTTTCATTGCTATTTTTGGAAAGAACTTGTGCAATAATGAACAATGGCCTGGCCAGGGCCAAATTACATTTCAGGAAGAAGGGCACAGGGGTGAGTGTAAAGGTCAGGGGTGGTGGGGGGTGGTGGAGGGAATTCCCTTTCTCCCAGGGCTGTCGCCCCAAGGGGCAAATTTGCTTTGCAGCTAGGAAAAGAAATCAGTTTTCTGGAATTTGGGGGTATATTCTAGATCTTTTTGTTCAACAGAGCCTCCCATGGATTTTTGCGCAGGTTGTGATACGTTACTGAATAAATTAGAGAGTATGTCCTAATCCAAAGTCTTTTGGCTCTAGGGCAGGACCACCATATTTGGAGCATATCTCCAGGGAAAGAACAACCCAGGAAACAATCTTTAGAATAGCCCGGGACCGCATGTGCTATTTGAGTGGGGACTAAATACCAACATAGAAGGATTTTATATGATGTTTCCAGCATAAATACGTTGCGGACACCGTGGTTGGTGGTTCTACAAATCTGAGACCACTCCTCCTCACTCAGGACATCCCTCAAGTCTCGCTCCCATCTAGCTACATATGATAATTGTGTGCGGAACACAGCCATATCCCCAGAAAAAGAACTCAATCTAATTGGCCTGGTATTTGAACCCATTTTCCTGCTTAGTATATCAAGCACCATCACCCAATTCTGTAGAACAATCGCCACATCATTCATCTTCATCTCCATCGTCAAGTTCTTCCACGTCATCTACCTCATCCAATTCTACACCAGCTTCCCCAATGTCATCACCAACTCCCAGAAAAAGATTTCCAGCATTTCCCACAGCTCTAAGAAGATCTACCAGGTCCACATGTGGCCAACCACCCCCAAAATTCCTTGAATAAAACGTCAGTTTATCAATCCTATGGATTCAGAAAATAGCCTTATTTATTGCAACATTTGCCACAACCAAGCTCATTGCCCTGAGAGACTACTCAGAGTGTCCTACCAGTTCCAAGTCATAAGTTATTGCAACGTTTAAGACATGTCCCTCAAGAGACTAGTTGAAGTTTGCTACCAGTTTTGTTTATTGGTTATGCTCACATTTCTTCTTCCCTCTTTCTAGAGACACTTGTATTGGTGCACCACACCATCGCATTGTGGACTTGTTATGCTTCCTATGGACTCTTGCACATCCCAGCAGCTGTCATGCCATCAACAGAAGGCTTGCCAAGAATCAAGCTGTTGTTTCTACTGCATGTTTTCCTCTAGAACATACATGCCAAACTTTGCACAGGACTCTAAAGTAATATTGTGCCGTGATTGTTGCCTAGCCTTGAATTTCCTTCCTTACAGGTTGTCTACTATACAGTACATTTCTCTCATGTCTTTATGGCATTGAATGTTTATTCATTTTTCTCTGTGCCTTAGGGGAGAAGAGCTATGTAAGTGCCCCATAGCAAGCTGGGAGCTAGGATTCCTTCCTAACCCAACCAAACTACTAAAATTCTCAGGTTACCAAAACCTCAACTTTTGTTCTTTCACACATAGCTGGTAGGTACACCTTTTGGCCCATCGCAGCTCAGTACAGCTGAAGGAAGCTGTATTTTAAGTAGGGGGGAGCTATAGTGGCCCTGCAGGTCCTACAGGACACTCCCAGCACACTTATCCTGTCACACCTGTCCATATGCCTAACAGGAAAATAGAGGTGACCGCATGCAAGTATACTTGAAAAAGACTTGTTTGAGTCAAAACGTTGTATGCCTTTTAACATTTGGAGGAATAAAGGAAGTGTTTTAATTGCACCTTGCATGCAGTCAAGTCCATTTTGCTGTTCTACATTATGCTGTGGGTCTTCTTTGGATCAGACCTATTATGGCGACTTTGCATCTCTACCTGTCCAGCTATAATCTAGCAACAAGTTGTACTGTTGGCATTCCTTTGTATCTATTACACCTGTTTATATGCCGTCAATGGATATAGAAGGTGCTGTCTGTAGGAGAGACCCTGTTTCTCCCCTTCTCTTCTAAGCCTAGAGCTTAACACTGATGTCAGCTGGACTTTCATTGGTTGACAGTCAGGTTCAATTTCACCGGTGCAGAACCCAAGGGTGGGAAAGCCACAACACAAGTGCCTATGAAAGAGTGGGAGGAGTCCAGAAAGTGCTGGAATAGAACAGAGGAGATAAAAGTAGGAGTCAGTGAGCAGTTAGGCAGACTCAGCCAGGTGTGAGAGAGTAGATGTGCAGTTCAGTCGTGTCCGAAAGGAGGAGTTACTCATACAAGAGCAAGCCAGCAGTTTAGCACGTTTCCTTCCATGGTCAAGCGAGGTGTAAACCTGCTCCATTGACACCCCACAGCAGAGGAAAGAAGAACCTTTCTGAGGTCCAACTTCATCAAACAGTGAGTCATAGCTACCCGGTGAATTCAAAGCCAGGATTAGCCGTTTAGTCACTTGTCCTTCTGCTTCATCTACATTCCACTAAAATCCAAATCAATCCTTCATCTAAAACAGTTAGTGTGGAAATTGTCTAATCAAACCAGTTCAGGAAAAAAGGAAAGAAGAGAATGTTGAAGTCAAGCCTTAATCCAATCAATATCACTGTATCTTCTCATCGTGTGCAATTGCCTGCCTAGTACTGCATCTGCGTGTATCTGTTCCAATTGCTTATCCACAGTATTATAAACCAAAGTTAGTAAATCTGTACACTCCCAGATTGCTAAACTATTACTGGACTTGACTCTGTTATTTCTTCGGCATACCAACCCGAGGGTCCAGACGGAGTGTTGGCGTCACCGTGACAAAACTAGACCTCCGGCCAAATGTGCTACAGTAAGTTCTTTGAGGTGTTACATGAGTTTGTAGAAACTTTAATATAATTGGAAAGATTAATAACAAATTTCTTGTTGAAATTGACTGGTGAGAGAATTTCTACCAGAGATAATAAGTCGCCCTGGTGGATTAGGCAGTGATGTTTTTTTTTTGTTGGAGGTTACAAAAGCCATTTCATTCTTGTTTATTGAGAGTGTTGGTGAAATAAAGTCCGGGCATATGCCAGAGAAGCAGGGCTGAAAGTGGGGACAAGTGGAAGGGCATGGGAACAACATGGATTGCCGGTAGGTGCTATTGGGGTCCACAATAAGACACATGGATGACTGAAGCATGGCCCCTGGTTGCTGGTATCAATGCTGCACTTCTGTCTTACTCCTCTCACCTGCCTCACTTCCGAATACCGGAGAAAAGCCTATGAGACCCCACCAAAATAAAGGCAAAATCTAATGGGATCCTTAGCAGCATCACTCCTCCTAGCCTCAGGCTGCCCCCACACTGGCCGCTTTTTACCATGATTAGCGCGGGGTCCCGAATGTCATGCAAACTGCCGTACAACGATCTCATTGATTTCAAAGCGGGTTCGCAGACTGGCGCTCAAATGTGGTGTTGATGACACTTTTCTGATTTTAGGTAAATCCACAAACAATTCCAAATGACTTTGTTTATTAAGACAGATATTGAACCCTTCATTTAGTAAAAGACCATTTATGTAGGACTATTATCATTCAGAATTGTTCTAATTCCCGTGCTCCCATGGGAATTTGAGCGATAATCGTCCCTGTAAGGCATGCAGCAACTGAACAAGAGTCGTTAAGTTTCAGTGTAAACAGCAGTCATTGACTTCTGAACGACTGTCTGTTTAAAGTGAATGGGGGTGGGTGCAGGGGAAAGCGCTCCTCGGCTCGCTTGCCTCCATGCCGTCAGTGATACTAGTGATACTCCTGTGTAACAGCACAAGAGCGAGTATCACTTAAACGCTCTGTTGGGCATCGTTTAACCGACAGCCTGTCACATCTAAATGGGGCATAAGAAGAATTCAAGTGTGTTCAAGTGGTATATAGCAGAATGCAGTCCTAAGCTGTCACTCATGACCTAAAGGTTGCAGGTTCAATCCCCGGGTGGTTCAGGTAGCCGGCTCAAGGTTGACTCAGCCTTCCATCCTTCCAACATCAGTAAAATGAGTACCCAGCTGGCTGGGGGGTAATAAACAAATTACCTGAAAACACAGTGGAATAAGTTGGTGCAATACAAATAACAAATCCCTTCCCCCAATCTGATTAAAGATTTGAAGTGTATTGCCCCTAAGGGAGTAAATGGTTCTGTGTCTGCTACAGTACAGTGTTAAAACAAAGATTATATTAAAGGTTGTGCGGCTGGGAATTGTGGTTCTACAGCTTTCCATAAGCACAGGTTCACAGGTGGGGGGTTAATTGAGCTGGCTGCGTGTGGTGTTCGCCAGCCAATCCCCCTGTTCTGCTGTACATAAATACCAGCTGCTCTTGCCAGAGAATGCTGGTCATTTTATCCTGTTTATGCATTCTGTGTTAATCCCACTCTGAACTTGGTTTTATGCATGTCTAGTCAGTAGTGTTTCTCTCATCTTCCCTGAGGACGGTTAGGACACCTGTTGTCCCCGTCTGCATTTTATGTTGACCCCCCCTCCCTTACCTTTGACAGGTGGGGCCTCCAGATGTCTGATGTCTTGTGTGTCAGGTGGGTGATGCCTGACACTGTTCCTCATATGTCAGTACAGTGTCTGACTCTTTCCCTTTGGTGTGAGGACAATTGCACTAGCAATGATTTATCTGTTTGCATTTGAGCTCTGAGTGGGGTTTCTGTGTTGGGTTTCTCTGTCACCCTAGGGTTTTGCTTTTATGCATGATGTGTGGTTTGTGCCGGTGCACTTAACCAGACGTGTGTGAACAGTGTTGTGTTAATCGGTTCTGTCTAGGTGCCAGACAAAGTGAATGAACAGTCCTGCCATATTTTGCGTGCCAGTCCCTGAGTGTCGGTGTGAGCAGCAACATGTTCAGTGTCTGTGTAGCTTTCCAGACATCAAGTGTGAACAGTCCTATTCTGTGAGTTGGTGTGAGCTGCGTCCTGTACTGCTGTGGATAGTTTGCGATCCAGGGATAGGTAGGTCCCTAGGTTCCAGGGCAGGGTCGTCCTTATCAAGACGATTGCCCTGCTTACAGGCAGGTTTTCACATGGTGGTTGTCTCCTTTAAGTAGGGATATGTCATGTCTGCCCTTGAGTCTAGTATACAGTTCCCTCTCCCATTGGTGTTCTGTGTGCATTGTGAGTGTGCTTCTGGCATTTGTGTGAACGCCACCTTGTGTCTGGGCAGAGGCTTGGTACCCTGGTGTTGCGCGGATGTAACGTATATACAGTATAATTGCTTTTAGTTCTAGTAACAGTGAAACAAATGGGTTGAGAAACTTTTTTTTTCAGTTTGATCAGTAACTGAAGGCCATATTTCCAATCTGTATTACATCTTGATGAGATCTGCTCCTATGTTTGGAAAGGATCTGATGCAATCTGGATAGGAAATATGGCCATGTTTACTATCACTTACTGCTAAAGCATGAGCACTGGTTCAGTATCTCTACCAGAGCTGTGTCCAGCTTTTTGTTTCCCCTAATTAAAAAGTAAGAGCTAAATATATGGAATATATAAATCAGAAGACTGCATATATGTATCCATGATGATTCACGTACAGCAAATAACACATAGCTGGATATCATGGAACTAAATATAAGAATATTAGTGGCCAGTAAAGTGGTGACAGTTTTGACTGTGTGAATATGAGCCTCCAGGTTGGGAGATCTGGATCCCTCGGTATTCTCTTGGATTTGTTTCATGTGTTTAAACAGAGAGATGACGATGGCCAATGTCGATACTGAGCAGAGCAAAGTGTGCAAGATACTTATTGCCGTAAAGATCCATAATAACAATGTTGAAGATTCCCTCTTGGATACGTCTGTCGATGTTATATTTAGGAGATCCCCCCTAAAGTTCAGTGAAGGAGAAAGATACACAAGGATGCCTCCGAGGACCAAAGTAGTCAAAGTCAATGCAAAGAACGTATGGAATCTTTTCTGAAGAGCAATGTAGAGCCAGTGGTTAATATGGACAATCTTCAGGCAGAAGTGTACACTAAGGAGGGTAGAAAAGCTCAAGGTGCACATGTTAAAGTATATAAAGATCTGAGTAACATATTTATCATACCCATGATTGTCCCACTGACATACATCTACGAGTCCATGTAGTAGGCTGATGACACTAAAACCGAAGATGAGCTGATTACTTAAGAGAAGTCGTCTGTTCTTACAGAACTCTTGAATATTCACAAAGATGATGAATAAGTTTCCTGGAAGTGAGATGATCAAAGTCACAATATTAGAGTATGTGGAGATGTATATAATAGCCATCGCTCCCCCTCTGCACCTTCGGAGGTCTAGAAGTAGACAGATGTTCCTCATGCCATTAGTAGCTGAACCATACTGGATGCAAATAGAACATGAGTGCAGCATGAGACACCCGATCATTCATATGCTTTGCAAGCCTTCCCATTCTGAAAGTGATGATAGTGAATGCAAATCTTTGGATGGCTTATGGGAAGAGGTTTTGTGTTCCAAAAATTCCAGGCCATTTTTATATAGTTGCTTGTATAGTAGTGCAGACCCTGGACCCCGGAGATCTAAAGGGGCCTAAAGCCACATAAGAAGATACTAGTATTATAAATGGCACATAGTAGCAGTGACCCCGTGATAAACTGATACTGGTACATCCTCACCCATCTTTCCGAATCAATCTGCCACCTTGCTGGTCTGGGGACGTTGAGTTGACCTGGACAGATGCTTAAGTGTATTATCTGCCAAGCAGAGCTCATGGACATTCATTCCACTGCCCTTCACATTGGTACCAGGGGGTCTTTGATGTCACTTGCTCTTTCTGGGACCAGCAAGGAAACGCTTTGTTGCGATGTTAATGAAGTTACCATATTACAGGGAGATGTCAACTGTTTTATCCCCCAACCATTTATCCTGTATCCAAATAAGGCAGATGGAATAAATCCTCCACAGTGACACCTATTGAAAGGCAGCTCAATAGGTGGCACTGTGGAGGATTTATTCCATCTCCCTTATTTGCATATTACCCAGAGGAGCGTGCATGGCCATTTGAGTCTCCTCACTTAGTTTATAGAATAGTTGCTCTCCCTGAGGAGAAAATATAGCGTTTCTGACTCCTGTATCCAATGTACACAACCCTGGATACTGTATTAATCAGAGGAGGAATTAAACACGTTATGGGTCATCTGAAGGCCCAACATAGATTATTTTTGGAACAGTCAGTGTACCGTGGACCCCAGTGCATTTAATCTCGCCACGGTGTGACCCCCGGAACTCACAGAATCACATATCTGCAAAGGTAATCAACTGTCGCATATCATCTTTGGTTATCCATAAGTAGGTAAATTCATGATATGAAATATGGCGGCCATAGCTCTCCTATTGGACGGCCTCCTAAGGAAATATGGCCGAAATGTTAAATTAGGTTTCCATCCAGAAGATCTGCTCATATAGTCAGCCTGCCCATCGATGACGATCCCCTCAGCCCGGAATGACAGCTCCATGCTGTCGGCTACCTGCGGGCACTGACAGCATGGAGCTGTCACATCCAGTGCCCACGTGGCTTTATTCCCTGCAGGACACATGTTTTTACGTCCTCAGGGAATAAAGCCAACTTGGGCAGGACATAAAAAGGCAATGGGCTCTGTCACTAAGGGGTTAAGGGCTGGCTGTTGGGAAGGAAGTAGCTATTATAGGCAATTCCCAGATGACAGAGGGGTAATCTCCCACCCACCTCACTTGTCAGGTTGAGCAAGTTCTGCATTATGACTGTGACATGGAGAAAATGGTGTGAATTGCACAGAAGGTGTTAAGGTAATCGTCATGACAGAATTGGGTCTTGGCAGTGAAGGGTTCCAAAGTCAAGTTATCGGGGACATTGGTGGAGGTTGGAGGAGGGAGCCATCATGTTCTGGACTTCCTAGGTGGCTTTAAGGATTTTGTGTCTGGCAATTTGTGGACTCCAGGTGAAGAGCACAAGGTCTAATTGGAGTCTCGGGGGCCAGTGGTAATCGGCTAATGGTTGGATGATCGAATGTCACATAGGAGTTGTTGGGTAAAGCCAGCTTCAAGGACCTCCCTTCATCTTGCCAATTATGTATTTGCACTGGTGGTTAGTTTATGGCCTCCTGCACATGGGTGGAAATTCTGCGGCGGGATTTTCTGCAGAATTTCTGCCTGTGCCCGCTGCCAAAGGATTGCATTAGATAATGCAATCCTATACAGACAGCTGCGATCTGAAAGTGTGAAAACTCGCGCAGTAAACAAATTGCAGAGGCCCGCACAAAAACGTCACCACTGATGCGCCAGCTCAGCTCTGCGCATGTGCCAGCAGGGCAACAGCTGGCCCATAGCAGAGCGGAGAAGATGCCGGGAGGAGGTGAGCTGTGGTGGTCACTGCAGGGATACGGCTTGCATCCCACTGTGAGAATTCTCAAAGCGGGATCCAACCTGGCCATCTGCAGGAGGCCTATGATGGTTCAAAGTGTTTGTTTGGAGGTGGGGGAATTATGTTGATGTCATTTACATTTGTTAATTGAATAAAATGGCTGCTGGGGAACCTCCGGTCAGAGATCCGGCTAAAAATGCCACAATAAAAAACACTTTGTCTTCCATCCAAAAGCCGAACAGTTGAGCGGAAATTGAACAGACCCCATTATAGTCAATGGGGGCCGTTCGGGGCTGTTCAGCTCCATCCTTAGATAGAGCTGTTGGGCTGCAAGGATTCCCTTTTCCTGCTCCATTTGGAAAGCAGAACCCAAGGCGCAGGAGGGAAACCACCCTAATTCATTCCATTCTCAGTGTGTTGTCTTCATTCATGAGGTTAAAGATTATATCACAGATGGCAAGTGAAGTGAGTTGCCAATACCCATGTCACATCTTCTAACAAGAAGGTATTGTCTAACGCAGAGAACACCTGCATCGGTCTATGGTGAGTTTTCGAACTGCGGCAGTCGCCTGGGGGAGCTTTTCCTGGAGGCTCAACGACAATCTGCTTAAGGACACCCTATGCATACTAGACATTAAGAAAGCAATAGCTGAGTTCATAGAAACCCACCAGAGCGACAGCATAGGAGCTCCCATACAATGGGAAGCACTGAAATGGGTCTTTAGGGGAGTTCTGATCGCACATGGATCAAGACTTAAAAAAGATAACTCCGCGAAATTGGGCAAGCTAATACAAAGTCTACAGTCCTAAGAGACAGCTAATAAACGGTCCCAACGGGAAGTTCTCAAGGTAGAAATTTCCACACTAACACAACAAATTTTGAGCGTTCTTGACCAACAGTCCCCGGCTTCGAGGGACAGGCTACACCGTGGTTCCTTTGAGTACAGGGACAAGTGCGGAAGATGGTTAGTGAAGGCCCTTCACCCCAGAGCACCCTTAACACAAATTCCCAAAATCCAGTCGTGTGGGTGAGACCTGGTCCACGCTACTTAGAGGAATTTAAGAGCTACTACACTAAGCTATATAACATCAAGGGAGACCACCAGGCCAGTAACCAGAATGCGATTGCAGAGGCCGAGGTATACCTCGACCTTAATGGTCCTGACAGAATGACGAATGAGGAGTCTGGGGACTTGGGGGGAGATTTTTCCTCTTCCGAACTCTCAGAATCCATAAAAAATTTAAAAGTTGGCTAGAGCCCGGGCCCCAATGGCTTCACAGCTAGATTTTATTAATTGCTTAGGGAAGAGATTTCCCTTTTGGTGCTAAGGGTGTTTAACGCGGTGGGACATGGGTGCCCATTCCCAGCCCAGGCTCTTATGGCTCATATCTTAGTCATCCCCAAACCAGGCAAAGATGCCTTGGTGTGCAGCAACTATAGACCAATTTCTCTTCTCAACATAGACATCAAATTATTCGCAAAGCTGATTGCGTCGCGCCTACAAGCCACCATCCCATGCTTGATCCACAGGGAACAGGTGGGCTTTGTCCCAGGTAGTGATGCTATGGATAACACGATTAAATCCTTGTCCTTAATTGCCAGAGCTAAACATTCCGACAGCCCCCTGTCTCTTGGCAATTGACGCAGAGAAGGCGTTTGACAGGGTCAGTTGGAACTTTCTGTCTGCCACCCTGATCAAGATTGGCGTCGGCCCGCGAATGCATGAGCAGATCATGTCCCTGTATCGTGGCCCCTCTGCCAGAATCAGAGTCAACGGGGCCCTGTCAGACGCCTTCCAAATTCAGAATGGGACCAGACAGGGATGTCCTCTGTCCCAGTTCCTATATGTCCTCACCGAAACAGCTCTATTTCGGGTTATCACATTGGGGACACGGAACATAAAATGGTTCTCTTTGCAGACGATCTGCTGCTTTATCTATCCAACCCACACATCGGACTCCCAGCAGTGCATCAAGAATTTAAACGTTTTAGTAGAATTAGTAACTATAAGGTAAATGCCCAAAAATCAGAAATACTAAATGTCTGGTTGCTGCAGGCCGAGGCATCACACCTAGAGGCCCAGTTCCCCTACCGCTGGAGACACTCAGCAATAAAATACTTGGGCATACAACTACCCACGGATGTCTCCCAGGTGTTTAAATTAAACTTTATACCATTTGCCACTAATTTAGAGAGAGAGCTCAACAAATGGAAGTCCCTACTCCTCTCATGGGGTGGGTGGATCAATGCCTTCAAGATGGATTCTCTACCCAGATTTCTCTACCTTTGCCAGATAATCCCAATAAAACTCCCGAACTCCTACTTAAGAAAAACTGCGCTCCTTAGTCACAGCATTCGTATGGAGAGGGAGGAAACCTCAAATGCGTTTTTCCCTTTCTAACGAGAGCCAAAGGGGAGAGGGGCTGGGCTTACCCGACCTGTCCCTCTATTATAAAGCCAGCATCGCCAACTGTGGGTTGAATCTTCTTAAGAGAGAGAGCTTGAAACTGTGGGTGGAGGTAACATAGTAACATAGTATGTAAGGCTGAATGAAGACAATGTCCATCTAGTCCAGCCTGTCTATCCTACTTTGTTGATCCAGAGGAAGGCAAAAAACCCCAAGGCCAGAAACCAATTAGCCCTTTCGGGGAAAAAATTCCTTCCCGACTCCCTAATGGCAATCAGACTGTTCCCTGGATCAACCCCTAATAGTTCCTACCTGCCTGTATACCCGGATTAACAATTAACCTAAGATTTATATCCTGTAATATCCTTCTTCTCCAGAAAGACATCAAGTCCCCTTTTAAACGCCTCTGTGGATTTTGCCATCACCACTTCCTCCGGTAGAGAGTTCCACAGTCTCACTGCTCTTACAGTAAAGAATCCCCTTCTATGTTGGTGATGAAACCTACTTTCCTCTAATCGTAGCGGATGTCCTCTTGTTACCGTCGTGGTCCTGGGTGTAAACAGATCGCGGGAGAGATCCATGTGTTGTCCCCTTATGTACTTATACATGGTTATTTGGTTGCCTCTTAACCTTCTTTTTTCTAGAGTAAATAGACCCAATTTGGATAGCCTCTCGGGGTATTCCAGTCCCGTCATTCCATGTATTAGTTTAGTTGCCCTTCTTTGAACCCCCTCCAGTACCGCAAAATCCCTCCTGAGCACCGGTGTCCAGAATTGTACGCAGTATTCCATGTGAGGCCTGACAAGTGCCTTATATAATGGAAGGATAATGTTCTCATCCTTCGCCCCTATACCTCTTTTAATGCACCCCAAGACTTTATTTGCCTTTGCAGCAGCTGACTGGCATTGGTTACTCCAGTTTAGTCTATTATCCACTAATACCCCCAGATCCTTTTCCATATCGCTTTTCCCTAGTGGTACCCCATTAAGTGAATATTTGTGACATCCGTTTCTCCTGCCCATGTGCATAGTCTTACATTTTTCAACATTGAACTTCATTTGCCATTTTTCTGCCCAAGCCCCCAGCTTGTCCAGGTCCGTTTGTAGCCGCACATTGTCCGTCGTTGTATTAATTATATTGTATAATTTTGTGTCATCTGCAAATATTGATATTTTGCTGTGCAGCCCCTCTACCAGGTCATTGATAAATATGTTGAACAGAGTGGGGCCCAAAACTGAACCCTGTGGCACCCCACTAGCGACTATGGTCCAATCAGAGTACGAACCATTTATTACCACCCTCTGCTTTCTATCATTGAGCCAATTTTTTACCCATTTACACACGTTTTCGCCCAGTCCGAGCTGCCTCATTTTGTATATTAGCCTATTATGTGGCACGGTGTCAAAGGCTTTAGAGAAGTCCAGATATACAAGATCAATAGATTCTCCCTGGTCCAGCTTAGAGCTTACTTCATCGTAGAAACTGATCAGATTTGTCTGACATGAGCGACCCTTCATGAATCCATGCTGGTGAGGAGTTATTCCCTTATTCTCCTTGAGGTACTCATCGATGGCGTCTCTCAGAATCCCCTCGAAAATTTTTCCCGTTACTGAAGTGAGACTTACTGGCCTGTAGTTACCAGGCTCACTTTTGCTCCCTTTTTTGTAAATTGGAACCACGTTGGCAATGCGCCAATCCAATGGTACTATACCGGTCTTGATAGTGTCTAGAAATATTAGGTATAGCGGCCTAGCTATCTCGTCACTTAGTTCCCTTAGTATCCTTGGGTGTAATCCATCTGGGCCTGGCGATTTATCAATTTTAGTCTTCTTTAGACGCTTCCGCACCTCCTCCTGCGTTAGGTATGAGATATTTTGTAAGGGGTTCGTTTTATTCCCCTGCATCTCGTGTGGCATTTCCTTTTCTTTGGTGAACACACTTGAGAAGAAGCTGTTTAGTAGATTTGCTTTCCCTTCGTCATCATCAATGATTTCTCCTGCATTGTTTTTTAACGGGCCATCGCTCTCCCTGCAAATCCTTTTGCTGTTAATGTAGTTGAAAAATAGTTTCGGGTTGTTTCTGCTCTCTTTTGCGATCCGTCTTTCTGCTTCCTCCTTGGCAGTTTTGATCGTATCTTTGCATATTTTGTTTTTTTCCCTGTATGATTTTAGCGCTTCTTCGCTGCCTTCTTGCTTTAGTAGTTTGAACGCTTTCTTCTTTTCGTTTATTGCCCCTCTTACCGTCTTGTCGAACCACATTGGTTTCCTTTTAGCTGAGTTTCTTTTATTTTTAAAGGGAATGAACTGCTCACATGAGGCGATTAGGATCCTTTTGAACTCCTCCCATTTGTCGTCTGTACTGATATTTTTGAGGATGTTGTCCCAATTAATGTTACCGATAGTAGTTCTAAGCTCATCAGATTTTGCTTTACTAAAGTTTAGTTTCTTTGTCGCTCCCTGATAAGGCTTCCTATTGATTGACAACTGGAAGTTGATTATATTGTGGTCACTGTTCCCCAAGTGCCCCTCAGCCTGCACCCCCTTTATACGTTCCGTTTTGTTGGTTAGTACTAGGTCCAGAATGGCTCTCCCTCTAGTTGGTTCCTGCACCAGTTGGTTCAGGTAATTGTCTTTAATTACTCTCAAGAATTTGTCACCCCTGTGAGATTTGCAGGTTTCCTTCTCCCATGTTATATCTGGGTAATTAAAGTCCCCCATGATAATTACTTCATTGCGCTTTGACACATCTTCTATCTGCCTTAGTAGTAAGTCTTCAGTTTCTTCTGTTGCTTTTGATGGTCTATAGAAGACCCCTATCAGGATTTTGTTATTTTTTCCTCCCTGTATTTCAACCCACAGAGATTCCACCTGTTCGTCTCCTACCCCTATATCCTCCCGTAGCCTCGGCTTCAAGTTCGATTTGACGTACAGACATACCCCTCCCCCTTTCTGGTTCCTTCGGTCTCTTCTGAAGAGATTGTACCCCTGCAAGTTCACCGCCCAATCGCACTTATCGTCAAGCCATGTTTCCGTTATTCCGACTATATCATAGTTTTCATCAGTCATTCTTGCTTCAAGCTCACCCACTTTACCAATCAGACTTCGTGCATTCGTGATCATACATTTTATATCATGTTTTTTGTTTTTTAAATTTGTTTTGTTGCTATTCGTACTTATGTCTGATCTATCAATTCTAACTGTACTAACCCCACCCCCTGCTCGACCCCCATTCCCTTTGCTTGGACCCGAATCTATAGTTACACTGGCTACCCCACTATTTCTCATTTTACCCTCCCCCCCAGTCCCTAGTTTAAACACTCCTCCAGCCTTCCAGCCATCTTCTCCCCCAGCACAGCTGCACCCTCCCCATTGAGATGCAGCCCGTCCCTACGGTAGAGCCTGTAGCCGACAGCAAAGTCAGCCCAGTTCTTCAGGAACCCAAATCCCTCCTTCTTACACCAACTCCGGAGCCACTTGTTTACCTCCCTAAGATCCTGCTGCCTTTCTAGTGTGGCTTTAGGTACAGGTAGTATTTCCGAGAAAACTACCCTGGAGGTTGGCGCCCTGAGCTTGGACCCTAAGTCCCTGAAATCATTTTTGAGGGCCCTCCATTGACCTCTAATTTGTTCATTGGTGCCAACGTGCACCATGACCGCTGGATCCTCACCAGCCCCTCCCAGTAATCTGTCAATCCGATCCGCGATGTGTCGAACTCGAGCGCCAGGAAGACAACACACCGTTCGACGATCCCGGTCTTTATGGCAGATTGCCCTATCTGTCCCCCTAATAATTGAGTCCCCCACCACTAGAACCTGTCTAGCCTGCCCTGCTCTCCCCGTCCCCGTCTCACTGGAGCAGTCATCCCCCTGGCGTTTAGAGGGCATGTCGTGCTGCAGCGGTGCTGGCTCTGTAATGGCATCGCCCTCATCTGCCAACGTTGCAGACATGTTGGGTTGTGCCAGTTCAGGACCAGCCTCCCTGGATCTATTTCCTCTATGCCTCCTTCTATCTGTCACCCAGCTTCTTGCCTGCTCCCCCTGCTCTTCCATACTACCATCCGCCCCCGCCTCTACCCCAGCGAGTGTCTGCTCAGTGAGCAGCAAACTCCTTTTCATGATGCCAATGGCTCTCAGTGTTGCCAGTTGCTCATTTAGATCCAGAATTTGGGCTTCTAAATGTACGACGTGCACGCATCTTGCGCAACAGTATGCACCCTCGATCGGCTGGTCAAGGACCGCATACATTGCACAAGTAGCACACTGGATGACATTGCCAGACATGGAGCTCATCTTAATGGGGATCTACAATTTACTTGTGGAAGTAGTGAAGATAGACTTGTTCACACTCCGCTCACGCGCTGCTGCAACCGCTCAACCGCTGACCCGCTGCTGCAACCGCTAACCCGCTGCTGCAACCGCTCACACTCTGCTATAACCGCAGACCCGCTGCTGCAACCGCTCACACTCCGCTCACCCGCTGCTTCAACCGCTGCTGCAACCGCTGACCCGCTGCTGCAACCCCTCACCCGCTGCTGCAACCCCTCACCCGCTGCTGCGACCCCTCACCCGCTGCTGCGACCCCTCACCCGCTGCTGCGACCGCTCACCCGCTGCTGCGACCCCTCACCCGCTGCTGCGACCGCTCAACTGCTCACACGCTGCTGCAACCGCTCACTCGCTGCTGCCTCTGTGCAACCACTCACACGCTGCCGCTCTCGCGCAAACGCTTACCCGCTGACGCACGCTCACAAAATTTTTTTTTTTTATCCCCTCACAAACACTTAGACCCCCAGACACACACACACACAGAAGACACAATAAACCAGATACACAGAAGACACACAGCTCACAAACACACACAGAGGTAGAGGTAGATACTTATCAGCTCACTCTGCCCTCCTGTCTCAGCTGCTCCGCTCTGGTCCCCTCCGCTGGTCCCCTCCGCTGCTGCCGGTCCCCTCCGCTGCTGCCCCCGCCCCTGCTTCGGCTCCGGCGGCCGCTCACTCCACCTGTCACTCTGCCCTCCTGCTGCTGCTCCGAGACCCGCTCTGCTCCGCTTCTGCACTCCTCCTGCCGGCTCCTGTCACCTTTGGGCGCCGGTATCGGCTCCTCCGCTGGTCCGATGTCCGAGGTGGAACACGCAATGGTGCCAGGGTCCCTACGGAGAGCAATCTGGATTCCACCCAGGTTCATAGGCTCTATCCCCAAGATCTCTCCTTTTCTTGAACAACTTCTTCGAGCCTGAGCAGAGTTTGCACCGTC
The DNA here is from genome assembly GCF_035609145.1 of Eleutherodactylus coqui. NCBI lineage: Eukaryota > Metazoa > Chordata > Amphibia > Anura > Eleutherodactylidae > Eleutherodactylus > Eleutherodactylus coqui. The sequence goes on along the minus strand of NC_089842.1, from coordinate 244,915,903 downwards.
CAGTGGCCTGGTATCAGTATGCAGACCTCTCATCCCCTGGTTTCTAATCCACAGTTTGAGGCCTCCATGCAAGGACCCCCTGTCTTGGTCTACCGATCACTCTGATCCCTCGCCTCCAGGACGTAATAACTCCTTTGGACCTCAGGCCGCTTACAGAGTTCACGGGGAGGGTAGACCTTGCCCTGTTTCATGGTTGCAATATTTTAAACTTAGGGGTTTCGTGGGGTCCCTGACCCCCATGTGAATCTTTCTGGCCCTCTCACTACATTTGAGCAAATATGTGTGTCACCAATTTCCCAGAGACACCCGCTATCCAGAATATACAAGCTGCTGCTGACTTGGGAGACGGAGTCTCAGATACCGGCTTATGTGGCCACTTGGGAGAGGGAACTGGGTCAGAGCCTCCCATGGGAGGACTGGGAGAGAGCCTGGGTCATGTGCCACAAACTTTCATCTGCATGCAAATTGCAAGACCTAAATTTCAAGGTTATGTCCGGTGGTACAGGACCCCTGACCACTTACACAGAATTTTTGCTCTTACGTCACCCACGTGTTGGAGGTGCAATAGAGACCGAGGTGACATGCCCCACATTTGGTGGAGCTGTCCAGCAGTGGCCACCCTGTGGAGGGAAGTGATGGAGGTCCATAACACTATCTGCTTGCCACAGTTGAACTTAACCATAGAAATGGCCCTGCTCTCAGTCTTTCCAGGCCTTGTCAAAAAGACCAAAAGCAGTATTTTGCGTTTCTTCATCCTAGCGACCAGAAGAATCATAAGACTGTGGCAGCCCACCACCCTACTGTCAAGGGTGATGTGGGCTGAGGAGCTCAACGAACCTAAGCGCTTCGATGAGATAAAGGCAGACGAGAGTGGAGCCCATGAGGAGTTCCATAGATTATGGCAGGTGTGGATGTCTTTCCGCTCCTCAGAGAGATTTAAAGCTTGGGTGGATATGGGACGGATATAGAGAGTAGAGCCGGTGAATTCAACTGCAGCTGGGCATGGGCGCTACTCTTGGTTCTGCGGGTCCAGTCCCAACCCCCCTCCCCGTACCACCTATCATACCCATGTCTAGTTGTCCGATGTTTAGTGTCTGTTATGTCATCAACAGTTTTACAAATTGCTTCTTTTTGCTTTTTGTGTTTAATTATTTTTCTTTCCTTTTGATGTTACTTGATGTTGGATTTGGTAATGCCGGGATAGGCTCTTACTGACCTCCTAGAGCCAAAAATTTTTTTTCTTTTTTCTGCAATTTAAGCGAGCTCACACAAAATATTTGTATTGTTGAAAAATGTGAATCTTTTGACCCTAAAGCAGAGAACACCTCTAAGCTAATGCTATAATGGAACCTCATGCTTCTCTGAGACTCATTCATTCTTCGGAGAGGTGGAGGAAAAAATGGGCAGAACATTCCGAATTGGGGCCAATAGAAGTGTGAGAATGGAGTAGAGCAGAGGAGGTGAAAAAATAGTAGAGTACCAGAGGTTCTGCCGGCCTAGTATGCTGGGGGACCAACAGTCTTAGGAGGGTTTAGACAAAACTAGGGGCCAGGAGCGACTTCTAGTCGTAGACTTATAGAACCGCGAGTCCAGTTGTACGTATGTAGAGTCAAATGTTTTTGTAAAAGGGATGTATAATCCAAGTGATGCTTTTTTCATACTTCTACCTCCTCGTTCATTCTTCACGGGACAATTCAGATGAGTCTGTGTTTAATTGTAATATATACTTATTCTTTTATGTCTTTTAGACGCTGTATCATTCTATTCATAGATGAATGTGATACGCGGAGCAGTGCAGGCAAATTACTAGGAGATCACTTACTCTGCCAGGCAGAATTTGCAGAAGGCGTTGAAGGAGATTTGTTTGCCGAGGCACTACATGGTATTTCTGTCCATGCTGCCAACAATCACAGGATCAGAATGGTGTATTGCCTGTAGACCAAGAAGTGTGATGTGACTCCAAGTGACACGTTTGTCTGGTTGGGGAACCAGCACAACAGAGTTTGTAGATAGAGAGTTAAAATAGATTTGCAGGAGTTTTAACCCCTTAGTGACGGCCAATATGCCTTTTTACTGACCTGACTAATGGGCTTTAGGCATGTTTCACACGGGTGACAAAATCGCACAATTTTCTCGCGATGCGGCAATGCTATAAATCACATGTCTGTGAAGCCCCTGCTCTCCTATGGGTTCCTTCACATCAGCGATGTTTTGTAGCATGCAACATTTCGAGACCAAAAACAATTTGCAGGTTGCTAGAGATGCCCATGATCTGCGATGTTTCGTAGCCAACGTTTCCCTATGGACCCTTCCTCTGTGTTGCATCGCATTGCACAAAAACACGGTTTTGTTGCGGTGCGATGCAGCTTTTATAGCAGAAAATATTCCTGTAAAAGCCCTAAAATAAGCCCTAGCTGCAGAGAAAACAAAAAACACATGCATCATCTAAGAGGCGCTGTCCTGCCCCAGCGCACATCTCCCAAACCTCCCCGGCCCTTGCTTGAAGTTCTCCAGCAGAGCTTCCTGATCAGGATTTTGAAAAACCCACCTGCAGGAAGCACTACCTCTGATTGGCTGAGCACCACGGCTCAGCCAATCAGAGCCAGCACTTGATAAACCAATCACAGCCATTCATTGAAGCTAGGGCTTATTTTCAGGGTAGAGCTTATATTTTATGCCCCTATAACCCCGCACACACCCAAAAATCGCAGGAAAAAAACGTTACAAAGTCGCATGACTTTGTAGCAACACAAAATTGGGATATCACCGCAATAAAACGCAGCAATATCGCACAGAACGCCAATGCGATATCACTGTGATTTTCTCATGCCGATATCACATCACCCGCATGAAACAGGCCTTAAACCTGCACATATGCATCTTTTTAAGGTGATGGCTTGGCTGACTACTGACAGCTAGACTGCTTTAACAGCCAGGAGCAGAGACCTCAGATCCTGGCAGTTTAACCCCTTACATGCCTCAATCAATAGGTTCTACAACATGTAAGCAGATAACGAGGAAGAGGCTCTTTCTGTCATCCTTTAGCACCCTGCAATGTGATTGCCAGAAGTCTCTATGTCTGCCATGTAACTCAGCCTATTAGGTCCCGCCTCCAGCAGAATCTAATAGGCTGCTGTCAAAGGCTTAGTAGCATGCACAACATAAGTAATGCACTCCATCCAAGTGATTGAATGATCACCTCTTCAATTCCGGACTGAAAAATAGCATCAAAAACAATTCAATAAAGTTTTTTTTTTTTTTTTATGTAGTTAAAGGGGTTTCATATAGAGAAAATAATACAGATGACCTATCATCAGGATAGGTCATCAATAGTTGATTGGCTGGGGTCCGTCACTTGGGACCCTAACTGATCAGCTGTAACTGTAACTCCTTTAGTTCCCCATCGCCGTCGCCGTCTGCGGGTTGTTTTTTCCTTTCGGGGGATTTAAATGCCGCTGACAGAATTGACGGCGATATTTAAAGGGTTAATAGCCGCGATCAGCCGCACGGCTGATTGCAGCTATTGCCCGCAGGTGTCAGCTGTAATAAACAGCTGGCGCCTATGGTGCATGAGGAGAGGTCGGACATAAATGTTCATCCTATAGCAGGAAGGGGTTAACATCGTACTGCCAAGTATGTACAAAAGTGTACAAAGCACTAAAAGTGTTTTCAGCCTGTGTTTTCCATGCAGCCCCCCCCCCCCCCCCCGTAGTGATGGCCGCCTGCTACTACAACTGCATGTGATTACAGGCCTTTTTCCAGGGAAATCGCCTGTACCTACTTGGTTATTGCAGCTTGAGTATAGCGCCCCCTGCTGGAAATTATTTTTTTATTCTCTTGTGAAAAATCTGAAATTTGAATCCCTTATGTGGCATCTGTGGTTGACAACACGTTCACATCTAATATAAACTAGCCTACAGGCTTCTCCTGCGCCGCTCTTGGACCCCTTTGTGAGACCTCTGAGGGCTGATTTTGGTGTCAGTGGATTTGTCCATCCTCACCACGCACGTAAAATCCTAAAACACAATTTTTGCGAAATGCAACTTTTACAGCGGAAGTCGTACTGTAAAAGCCCTAAACTCGAGAGCCAATCACAGCCAATGGGACCCCTTAGTGCTTGCCATAAAAGGCGTATGGCCAGTGGCTAACAGGTTAATGCGCCTTTCCTAAAAATATACCATTAATTGAAAAACCTAAAAAATGGTACATTTTGAATAAAAAGTGATTTAATAAAAAAAAGATTGCCCATTTCTCCCGCAGTGATCCAGTGCTGCGGCTCCTGTGGTTCTCCAGGTCTTTGTTAACAAATGGCCACCACCTGACTGCTGCAGCCAATCAGAGGCCACGGCAGTCATGTGTCATTTTTCTGGCATCACTGCTCAGATGCTGGTAGTCATGATGCCAGGAAAACAACACTGACTGGTCCGGCGGCTTTGGGGGTCTCCATGCCCGCACTACCGGTCCTAGTACCCAGGCTGCAGGGGAGCCCGGTCTTTGTGATCTCTCCTGACCGCCGTGATCCGGTACGCCGCTCCGGCTGGGGCGGGAGTTCTGACAGCTGTCTCAGTTCCTGGCAGTATTTGCCAATGTACATTTGGTCTCCAGCTACACCCGCGTACCCTTGGATTGATGCCCTGCTTTGACCTGACTTTGCTTTTGTCTGACCCCTTGTACCTCGCCTTCTCCTGTTGCTGACTCGGATTGCCTGAGCTGCCTTTTTGTTCATGTGTCTCCTTGTATTTGTCTGTGTGTCTGACTCCTGCCCCGCATCCCTAGTGAGTGTAGGGACTGTCGGCCCAGTTGTCACCCTAGGCTTTAGCCTAGGGGGGCAAGTAGGTAGGGACAGGGCTGGCGGGTAGTTTCAGGGACTTCCAGTTACCTGGACCCAAGTTTCCTAACAAACACACGACATCTAATATACTACAATGACAAGGATGACTGCGGGGCCGCAGCTCTACATCATCGGGGTACGAGCAGGTGAGTAGATCTTCTTTTACTATTTTAGCACATTTGCAGCTATTTTGAAAAACTATTCCAGAGTTGGACAACCCCTTTTAATCATGCATAAGACTGCATTCCATTATACAGTGGTGAGAAAAAGGAAGTACACCCTCTATGAATTCAATGAATGGCTGAGCGCTGATTGGATGAGGGCTCAGCCAATCAGATACAGCCCTTTCAGCCCACCTGCTGAAAGAGCTTCAGAGCAGTGCAGGGAGACAAGCGGCTAAATGCGCTCGAGCCCCGGCAGCGGCGGAGAGGTGAGTATATAGATTTTTTTATTTTTTACACATGCTAGGGATGATTTTCAGGGAAGGGCTTATATTTCAAGCCATTCCCTGAAAATCACTGCAGGGGTTCCCGGCAGCCCATTGCTTTCAATGGGGCCGCCGGCAGCAGCGTGTTTTTGCATGTACATGGATGCGTGGTTTTGTGCGCGCCTATCTACGCGCAAACAGGCGCCTAAGGCCTCTTTCACACGGGTGACAGTGATATGGCTGCTACAAAATCGTTTCGATATCCCAGCTTTCTACAATCTACACGTCTTTTCATATGAAAAATGTGGCATCGTGTCGCTGCTACCTGCGTTTTTCTCGCACAATACAATCATGCGATTTTATCACGAGAAAGTTAATAGGAGTTTTGAATGTTAAACAAGGAGGCTCATTAGGGAGGCATGGGCTACGAATAGAGATGAGCGAGCATACTCGTTAAGGGCAGATACTCGAGCGAGTATCGTCCTTTCCAAGTACCTGCCTGCTCGTCAGAAAAGGTAGTGAGCAGGGGGGAGCCGGGGGGGGGGGGGGGAGAGAGAGATCTCCCCCCCCCCGTCCCACCCCTCCCCCCACCGCCACCCGAATCTTCTCTGACGAGCAGCCAGGTACTCAAAAATGATGATACTCACTCGAGTATCTGCCCTTAACGAGTATGCTTGCTCATCTCTAGCTATGAAACATCACAAATTACGACAATATTCAGCAACACTCATAACTAATGTGAAGGAACCCATTGGAAACCATGGGCTTCACATACATGCCTCTTGTAGGGCAGTCTAATCACTACAAAATCACACAATTTTGTAGCCTGAGTAAAAGCAGCCTAACTACAACACATGACAAATTACACTGTCATTAATTATTTAACAAAAGTAGGCCAAAATGCAGAAGCAGTGTGTGAAAAACCAAATACACCTCATGAATCAACAGCTTGTAGAACCACCTTCAGCAGCAATGACTTGCAGTAATGGTTTTCTGGATGACTTTATCGGTCTCTCAAGTAATTCTGGAGGACTTTTGCCCCCCTCCTCTTTACAGCATTGCTTCAGCTCATTGATGTTTGTGGGTGTCATTTATGCACAGCCCTTTTCAGGTCCCACCACATCATTTCATTTAGGTTGAGGTCTGGACTTTGACTGGACCATTGCAACACCGTGATTATTTTTTCAGTCATTCTGATGTAGATTTGCTGGTGCGCTTGGGATCATTGTTCTATTACATGACCCAGTTTCGTCCAAGCTTTAGCTTTTGGATAGATGGCCCCACATTTGACTCTAGAATACTTTAGTATACAGAAGAGTTTATGGTCGACTCAATGACTGCAGGGTGCCCGGGTCTTGTGGCTGAAAAACAAGCCGAAATCATCACCCCTCCTCCATCGTGCTTGACAGTTGGTATGAGGTGTTTGTTCTGATTCACTGTGTGGTTTTTGACAAATATGGCAGTGTGTAGAGATGAGCGAGCACCAAAATGCTCGGGTGCTCGTTACTCGAGTCAAAACTTTCCACGATGCTCGAGGGTTCGTTTCGAGTAACGAACCCCATTGAAGTCAATGGGCGACCCGAGCATTTTTGTATATGACCCATGCTCCGCTAAGGTTTTCATTTGTGAAAATCTGGAAAACCCAAGAAAGTGATGGAAACGACACAGAAACGGATAGGGCAGGCGGGGGGCAACATGCTGGGCTGCATCTCAGGTTCCCAGGTCCCACTATTAAGCCACAATAGCGGCAAGAGTCTGCACCCCCCCTCCCTAACAATTTTTACTTCTGAAAAGCCCTCATTAGCAATGCATACCTTAGCTAAGCACCACACTACCTCCAACCAAGCACAATCACTGCCTGCGGGACACACCGCTGCCTCTTCTCCTGGGTTACATGCTGAGGGTGTGTGCAGAGACCTGTGTCCTCGGCACAGTGAAAGTCTGCCATGTTTGGGCACTATCATTTCTTCATGTTTATTACTGTCTTTGGGTTCCTTCGGCTCGCCTACGCTGTGGGTGCACAAAGACTTCCCATAGCGGTGATTTACCTGTCCGGCACAAAGTCACTGACTGACTTGGGTAGGGTGCATAGTGCAGATGGCTTTCCCCTTGCGGTTTCGATAGAGCTATCCGACACCTAGACAGAATGGATACTGTGTGGGCACATGGACTTCCCATTGCTATGTCAGTCGCGGCACCTTTGTTCTCACAAGGTGTTTGCTGGAATTGAGCCTGGCCAAGGGCTCGCTCACATCCTTCCCACACAGGCTACAGCGGGCCCTGGTCATAGTTTCTTGGCCTTGTAAGGCCACCTCCTCCTCCTGCTTGGGGGTAGGGGATCAGCAATGCGCATCATGTATATTCTCTCATGTTACCACAGTTATCTGAGAAACTTGTTTGGGCCAAAGGAGAGGAGCGTAACTGCATTAATGTTACAGGGGTCTGCCTATATTTCAGTTGCAGAAATGTTACAGGGGTCTGCCTATACTGCTGCTACATAAATGTTGCTGGGGTCTGTCTATACTGTTACTACAGAAATGTTACTGGGGTCTGCCTATACAGTTACTACAGAAATGTTACTAATACTGGGCTCTGCCTATACTGCTGCTACTGAAATGTTACAGGGGTCTGCCTATACTTCTGCTACAGAAATGTTACTGGGGTCTGCCTATACTGTTACTACAGAAATGTTACTGGGATCTGTCTATACTGTTACTACAGAAATGTTACTAATACTGGGCTCTGCCTATACTGCTGCTACTGAAATGTTACAGGGGTCTGCCTATACTTCTGCTACAGAAATGTTACTGGGGTCTGCCTATACTGTTACTACAGAAATGTTACTGGGATCTGTCTATACTGTTACTACAGAAATGTTACTAATACTGGGCTCTGCCTATACTGCTGCTACTGAAATGTTACAGGCGTCTGCGTATACTGCTGCTACACAAATGTTACAGTAGTCTGCCAATACTGCTGCTGCATAAATGTTACCCCGGTCTGCGTATACTTCGGCTACTAAAATGTTATTGGGGTCTGCCTATACTTCTTCCACGTAAATGTTACAGGGGTCTGCCTATACTTCTGCTACAGAAATGTTACTGGGGTCTCCCTAGACTTCTGCAACATAACTGTTACTGGGGTCAGCTTATACCTTTGCTACAGGAATATTACAGGGGTCTGTGTATACTATGGGTGCACTAAGTCTTCCCATCGCGGTGTTTTACCTATCTGGCCCCCAAAAAACACTGAATGACTAGGGCATGGAGTGTGGGCCGAGGCCAACATGTATTTTCTCTCACGTTACCACAGCTATCCGGGGCACTGCAATGGGATTTCTTTATGTACCGTCTTTGGGTTACTGGGAGCCACCCATGCTGTGGGTGCACACAGACTTCCTATAGCGGAGTTGTACCTGCCTGGCACTATGAAAAGAACCCAGACTGACTAGGGCATGGAGTGTGGGCCGAAGCCAACATGTATTTTCTCTCACGTTATCTCAGCTATCCGGGGTACAGCAATGGGATTTCTTTATGCACCGACTGTGGGTTTCTGGGAGCTACCCATGCTGTGGGTGCACACAGACTTCCCATTGTGGAGTTGTACCTGCCTGACACTTTAAATAAAACCCAGACTGACTAGGGCATGGAGTGTGGCCCGAGGCCAATATGTATTTTCTCTCATGTCACCTCAGCTATCCGGGGCACTGCAATGGGATGTCTTTATGTACTGTCTGTGGGTTCCTGGGACCCACCCATGCTGTGGGTGCACACAGGCTTCCCATAGCAGAGTTGTACTTGCCTGGCACTATGAAAAAAACCCTGACTGACTAGGTCATGGAGTGTGGGCGAAGCCAACATGTATTTTCTCTCATGTCACCTCAGCTATCCGGGGCACTGCAATGGGATGTCTTTATGTACTGTCTGTGGGTTCCTGGGACCCACCCATGCTGTGGGTGCACACAGGCTTCCCATAGCAGAGTTGTACTTGCCTGGCACTATGAAAAAAACCCTGACTGACTAGGGCATGGAGTGTGGGCGAAGCCAACATGTATTTTCTCTCACGTTACCACAGCTATCCGGGGCACTGCAATGGGATGTCTTTATGTACCGTCTGTGGGTTCCTGGGACCCACCTGTGCTGTGGGTGCAAACAGGCTTCTCATAGGGGAGTTGTACCTGCCTGACACTTTAAAAAAAAAAACAGACTGACTAGGGCATGGAGTGTGGGCCGAAGCCAACCTGTATTTTCTCTCACGTTACCACAGCTATCCGGGGCACTGCAATGGGACAAACAAGAGGAGTGATACAGCGCTAATGAGACGTTCACAGCTACGCTAGCATTGGAGTCCGCTCAATGCCCGCGATTGATGAGGGTTTGTGCAGAGGCCTATGTCCTCGGCGCAGTGAAAATCTGCCATGTTTGGGCACTCTGATTTCTTTATGTGTACTGTCTTTAAGTTCCTTGGACCCACCCATGCTGTGGGTGCACACAGATTTCCCATAGAGGTGTTTTACCTGTGTGTCCCCAAAACACTGACAGACTTGGGTAGGGTGCAGAGTGCAGATGGTTTACCCCTTGCATTGTCGATGAGATATCCGACACCCAAACAGAATGAGTAGTATGTGGACACTAGAGATGAGCGAGCACCAAAATGCTCGGGTGCTCGTTACTCGAGACGAACTTTTCGCAATGCTCGAGGGTTCGTTTCGAATAACGAACCCCATTGAAGTCAATGGGCGACCCGAGCATTTTTGTATATCGGCGACGCTCGCTAAGGTTTTCATTTGTGAAAATCTGGGCAATTCAAGAAAGTGATGGGAACGACACAGAAATGGATAGGGCAGGCGAGGGGCTACATGTTGGGCTGCATCTCAAGTTCACAGGTCCCACTATTAAGCCACAATAGCGGCAAGAGTGGGCCCCCCCCCAACAACTTTTACTTCTGAAAAGCCCTCATTAGCAATGGATACCTTAGCTAAGCACCACACTACCTCCAACAAAGCACAATCACTGCCTGCATGACACTCCGCTGCCATTTCTCCTGGGTTACATGCTGACCAACCACCCCCCCCACGACCCAGTGTCCACAGCGCACACCAAACTGTCCCTGCCCAGCCTTCAGCTGCCCTCATGCCACGCCACCCTCATGTCTATTTATAAGTGCGTCTGCCATGAGGAGGAACCGCAGGCACACACTGCAGAGGGTTGGCACGGCTAGGCAGCGACCCTCTTTAAAAGTGGTGGGGCGATAGCCCACAATGCTGTACAGAAGCAATGAGAAATCCAATCCTGTGCCACCTCCATCTGGAGCTGCACACGTGGGCATAGCAATGGGGAACCTATGTGCCACACACTATTCATTTTGTCAAGGTGTCTGCATGCCCCAGTCAGACCGCGTTTTTTTATTAATAGTCACAGGCAGGTACAACTCCGCAATGGGAATTCCGTGTGCACCCACAGCATGAGTGGCTCCCTGGAACCCACCGGCGGTACATAAATATATCCCATTGCATTGCCCATCACAGCTGAGGTAATGTCATGTTTAATGCAGGTGGGCTTCGGCCCACACTGCATGCCCCTGTCAGACTGGGGTTCTTTAGAAGTGGACACATGCAGTTACAACTCCCTGTGGACCCACAGCATGGGTGGCTCCCTGGAACTCACCGGCGGTACATAAATATATCCTATTGCAGTGCCCAGCACAGCTGAGGTAATAATGTCATGTTTAATGCAGGTGGGCTTCGACCCACACTGCATGCCCCAGTCAGACTGGGGTTCTTTAGAAGTGGACACAGATGCATTTACAACTCCCTGTGGACCCACAGCATGGGTGGCTCCCTGGAACCCACCGGCGGTACATAAATATATCCCACTGCAGTGCCCAGCACAGCTGATGTAACGTCAGCTGTAATGCAGGTGGGCTAAAAATTCATTTGATTACACTGTAGGCGAGGGCCCCCAAAAATTGGTGTATCAACAGTACTAATGTACCTCTGAAAAATTGCCCATGCCCAACCAAGAGGGCAGGTGAAACCCATTAATCGCTTTGGTTAATGTGGCTTAATTGGTAACTAGGCCTGGAGGCAGCCCAGTTAAAATAAAAATTGGTTGAGGTGAAAGTTTCAACGCTTTAATGAGCATTGAAACGAATAAAAATTGTTTAGAAAAATTATATGACTGAGCCTTGTGGGCCTAAGAAAAATTGCCCGTTCGGCGTGATTACGTGAGGTTTCAGGAGGAGGATCAGGAGGAGGAGGAGGAATATTATACACAGATTGATGAAGCGAAAAAGGTCCCCGTTTTTGATGGTGATAGAGAACGATGCTTCCATCCGCGGGTGCAGCCTACGTATTGCTTAGGTATCGCTGCTGTCCGCTTGTGGAGAAGAGAAGTCTGGGGAAATCCAGGCTTTGTTCATCTTGATGAGTGTAAGCCTGTCGGCACTGTCGGTTGACAGGTGGGTACGCTTATCTGTGATGATTCCCCCAGTCGCACTAAACGCCCTCTCTGACAAGACGCTAGCCGCAGCACAAGCAAGCACCTCCAGGGCATACAGCGCGAGTTCAGGCCACGTGTCCAGCTTCGACACCCAGTAGTTGTAGGGGGCAGAGTCGTCACGGAGGACAGTCGTGCGATCGGCTACGTACTCCCTCACCATCCTTTTACAGTGCTCCCGCCGACTCAGCCGTGACTGGGGAGCGGTGACACTGTCTTGCTGGGGAGCCATAAAGCAGTCAAGGGCCTTAAAGAGTGTTGCCCTGCCTGTGCTGTACATGCTGCCTGATCTCCGCGCCTCCCCTGCTACCTGGCCCTCGGAACTGCGCCTTCGGCCACTAGCGCTGTCGTATGGGAATTTTACCATCAGTTTGTCCGCCAGGGTCCTGTGGTATAGCAACACTCTCGAACCCCTTTCCTCTTCGGGTATGAGAGTGGAAAGGTTCTCCTTATACCGTGGGTCGAGCAGTGTGTACACCCAGTAATCCGTAGTGGCCAGAATGCGTGTAACGCGAGGGTCACGAGAAAGGCATCCTAACATGAAGTCAGCCATGTGTGCCAGGGTACCTGTACGCAACACATGACTGTCCTCACTAGGAAGATCACTTTCAGGATCCTCCTCCTCCTCCTCAGGCCCTACACGCTGAAAGGATGACAGGCCAGCAGCATGTGTACCCTCACCAGTGGGCCAAGCAGTCTCTTCCCCCTCCTCCTCATCTTCCTCCTCCTCATCTTCCTCCTCCTCCTCCTCCTCCTCACCGCGCTGAGATATAGACAGGAGGGTGCTCTGACTATCCAGCGACATACTGTCTTCCCCCGGCTCGGTTTCCGAGCACAAAGCGTCTGCCTTTATGCTTTGCAGGGAACTTCTCAAGAGGCATAGCAGAGGAATGGTGACGCTAATGATTGCAGCATCGCCGCTCACCACCTGGGTAGACTCCTCAAACTTTCCAAGGACCTGGCAGATGTCTGCCAACCAGGCCCACTCTTCTGAAAATAATTGAGGAGGCTGACTCCCACTGCGCCGCCCATGTTGGAGTTGGTATTCCACTATAGCTCTACACTGCTCATAGAGCCTGGCCAACATGTGGAGTGTAGAGTTCCACTGTGTGGGCACGTCGCACAGCAGTCGGTGCACTGGCAGATGAAACCGATGTTGCAGGGTGCGCAGGGTGGCAGCGTCCGTGTGGGACTTGCGGAAATGTGCACAGAGCCGGCGCACCTTTCCGAGCAGGTCTGACAAGCGTGGGTAGCTTTTCAGAAAGCGCTGAACCACCAAATTAAAGACGTGGGCCAGGCATGGCACGTGCGTGAGGCTGCCGAGCTGCAGAGCCGCCACCAGGTTACGGCCGTTGTCACACACGACCATGCCCGGTTGGAGGCTCAGCGGCGCAAGCCAGCGGTCGGTCTGCTCTGTCAGACCCTGCAGCAGTTCGTGGGCCGTGTGCCTCCTATCTCCTAAGCTGAGAAGTTTCAGCACGGCCTGCTGACGCTTGCCCACCGCTGTGCTGCCACGCCGCACGACACCGACTGCTGGCGACGTGCTGCTGCTGCTGACACATCTTGATTGCGAGACAGAGGTTGCGTTGGAGGAGGAGGAGGAGGAGGAGGAGGGTGGTTTAGTGGAGGAAGCATACACCGCCGCAGATACCACCACCGAGCTGTGGCCCACAATTCTGGGGGTGGGTAGGACGTGAGCGGTCCCAGGCTCTGACTCTGTCCCAGCCTCCACTAAATTCACCCAATGTGCCGTCAGGGAGATGTAGTGGCCCTGCCCGCCTGTGCTTGTCCACGTGTCTGTTGTTAAGTGGACATTGGCAGTAACCGCGTTGGTGAAGGCGCGTACAATGTTGCGGGAGACGTGGTCGTGCAGGGCTGGGACGGCACATCGGGAAAAATAGTGGCGACTGGGAACTGAGTAGCGCGGGGCCGCCGCCGCCATCATACTTTTGAAGGACTCCGTTTCCACAACCCTATACGGCAGCATCTCCAGGCTGATCAATTTGGCTACGTGCACGTTTAACGCTTGAGCGTGCGGGTGCGTGGCGCCGTACTTGCGCTTGCGCTCAAACGCTTGCCATAGCGACGGCTGGACGGTGCGCTGAGAGACATTGGTGGATGGGGCCGAGGACAGCGGAGGTGAGGGTGTGGGTTCAGGCCAGGAGACGGTAGTGCCTGTGTCCTCAGAGCGGGGTTGGATCTCAGTGGCAGGTTGGGGCACAGGGGGAGAGGCAGCGGTGCAAACCGGAGGCGGTGAACAGCCTTCGTCCCACCTTGTGGGGTGCTTGGCCATCATATGTCTGCGCATGCTGGTGGTGGTGAGGCTGGTGGTGGTGGCTCCCCGGCTGATCTTGGCGCGACAAAGGTTGCACACCACTGTTCGTCGGTCGTCTGCACTCTCAGTGAAAAACTGCCAGACCTTTGAGCACCTCGGCCTCTGCAGGGTGGCATGGCGTGAGGGGGCGCTTTGGGAAACAGTTGGTGGATTATTCGGTCTGGCCCTGCCTCTACCCCTGGCCACCGCACTGCCTCTTGCAACCTGCCCTGCTGCTGCCCTTGCCCCCCCCTCTGAAGACCTGTCCTCAGTAGGCGTAGCAAACCAGGTGGGGTCAGTCACCTCATTGTCCTGCTGCTCTTCCTCAGAATCCTCGGTGCGCTCCTCCCTCGGACTTAATGCCCTTACTACTACCTCACTGATAGACAACTGTGTCTCATCGTCATCGTCCTCCTCACCCACTGAAAGGTCTTGAGACAGTTGCCGGAAGTCCCCAGCCTCATCCTCCGGACCCCGGGAACTTTGCAATGGTTGGGCATCAGTCACGATAAACTCCTCTGGTGGGAGAGGAACCACTGCTGCCCAATCTGAGCAGGGGCCCGAGAACAGTTCCTGGGAGTCTGCCCGCTCCTCAGAATGTCTCATTTTCATGGAGTGAGGAGGCTGGGAGGAAGGAGGAGCAGCAGCCAGAGGATTCTGAGTTGCAGCAGTGGACGGCGCAGAACTGTGGGTGGACGATAGGTTGCTGGAAGCACTTTCTGCCATCCACGACAGGACCTGCTCACACTGCTCATTTTCTAATAAAGGTCTACCGCTTGGACCCATTAAATGTGCGATGAATGTGGGGACGCCAGAAACGTGCCTCTCTCCTAATCCCGCAGCAGTCGGCTGCGATACACCTGGATCAGGAGCTCGGCCTGTGCCCACACCCGGACTAGGGCCTCCGCGTACTCGGCTGCACCCACGTCCTCTAGGCCTACCCCTACCCCTCAGCATGCTGTATTACCAGTAATGCAGAAATACAACGCTGTAATTAAATGTGCCGCTTATTGGCCTGTGGTTGGAGGCTGAGTTCGCTTACGGAACGCCAGGAAATAATTTGGCGCAAGCCTGCTGGAACACTTAGCTGGCTGCGTATGATTTTGTAGAACTACTACACCCAGCACACACGGACCCAGAACACTGAGCACAGTGACAGGCAGGCCAAATAGATTTTTTGCCCAATATTTTTTAGAAAAGGCCCACTGCGTATATTCAATCAATAATATATGTCTTCTGTCCCTGCCTCCACACTTCTGTCCCTGGAGTGTGTCACAGAACTGCAGAGTGTTGCACTGTCTGTTATTAACTGCAACAGAGCGGTGATTTCAGAGCCAGGAAATAATTTGGCGCAAGCCTGCTGTAACACTTAGCTGGCTGCATACGATTTTGTAGATCTACTACACCCAGCACACACGGACCCAGAACACTGAGCACAGTGACAGGCAGGCCAAATAAATTTTTTTCCAATATTTTTTAGAAAAGGCCCACTGCGCATATTCAATCAATAATATATGTCTTCTGTCCCTGCCTCCACACTTCTGTCCCTAGAGTATTACTGCAGGGCGCAATGCTCTGCATGGCCGATATACCCCCCCAAAAAAAGTGCAACACTGCAAAAAGCAGCCTCCACAGTACTGCACACTGTTAGATGTGGCCCTAAGAAGGACCGTTGGGGTTCTTGAAGCCTACACTAACTCCTAACACTCTCCCTACAGCAGCTCCAACACGATAGCACTGTCCCTCAGCTATGTCACAACGCATCTGAGGCGAGCCGCGGGAGGGGCCGATTTTTATACTCGGGTGACACCTGATCTTCCCAGCCACTCACAGCAGGGGGGTGGTATAGGGCTTGAACGTCGCAGGGGGAAGTTGTAATGCCTTCCCTGTCTTTCAATTGGCCAGAAAAGCGCGCTAATGTCTCAGACATGAAAGTGAAAGTAACTCGAACATCGCGTGGTGCTCGTTACGAGTAACGAGCATCTCGAACACGCTAATACTCGAACGAGTATCAAGCTCGGACGAGTACGTTCGCTCATCTCTAGTGGACACATAGATTCTTCATTGCTATGTCAATCGCAGCACCTTGGGCCACACAAGGTGTTTGCTGGGACCGAGCCTGGCCAAGGGCCCGCTCACATCCTTTCAGCACAGGCTACAGCGGGTCCTGGTCCTGGTTTCTTGGCCTTGTGAGGCAACCTCCTCCTCCTGCTTGGGGTCAGGGGGTCAGCATTGCGCATCATGTATTTTCTCTCGTGTTACCACAGTTATCTGAGAAACTCGTTTGGGCCACAGGAGAGGAGCGTAACTGCATTAATGAGACGTTCACTGCTGTACTAGCATCAAAGTCCGCTTCCTGCCTACAATTGCTGAAGCTGTTGGCTGAGGCCTATGTTCCGGAGGAACTGCAATGGTGCCAGGTTGGGCCTGTGGAACTTTTTTCTGGCTAATCCAGTCTTTGGAGCGGTGAAAGAAAACGTAACAGATTTACTGAGACCTTCACAGGTGTACTAGCATCGAAGTGCGCTTCATGCCTACGATTACTGAAGCTGTGGGCTGAGGCCTATGTCCCGGGGGAGGTGCGACGGCACCAGGTTGGGGCTGTGGAGCTTTTTCCTGCTTATCCAGTCATTGGAGCGGTGAAAGAAAAGCTAACTGATTAAATGAGCCGTCGCAGATGAACTAGCACCGAAGTCTGCTTCCTGCCTACGATTGCTGAAGCTGTGGCCCGAGGCCTATGTCGTCGGCGCAGTGTAAGTCTGCCATGTTTGGCCGCTCTGATTTCTTTATTGTTCATGTCTTGGGTTGCCTAGGACCCACCTATGCTGTGGGTGCACACAGACTTCCCATAGCGGTGTTTGACCTGTCTGGCACAAAGACACTGACTGACTTGGGTAGGGGGCAGAGCGCAGATGGCTTTCCCCTTGTGGTGTCGATTCAGCTATCCAACAGCAACACAGAATGAATTGTGTGTGAGCACATGGATTCCCAATTGCTATGTAACTCGCGGCACCTTGGGTCACACAAGATGGAGGCTGGGAACGAGCTTGACCCTGGGCCCGCTCACGTGAAGATCGAACGTCAATTTTTTTTCAATTCTCAACTGCATTGTGGGCTATCGCCCTGCCCCTTTTAAAGAGGGTCGCTACCTGGCCCTGCCAACCCTCTGCAGTGTGTGCCTCCGGTTCCTCCTCATGGCAGACGCACTTATAAATAGACATGAGGGTGGTGTGGCTATGAGGCCAGCGTGTGGCATGAGGGCAGCTGAAGGCTGCGCAGGGACACTTTGGTGTGCGTTGCGGACGCAGGGTCGTGTGGTGGGATTGGGCAGCATGTAACCCAGGAGAAGAAGCAGCGGTGTGTCCCGCAGGCAGTGCTTGTGCTTGGTTGGAGATAGTCTGGTGCTTAGCTAAGGTGTGCCTTGCTAATGAGGGTTTGTCCGAAGTAAAAATTGTTAGGGGGGTCTTGTCTTGCCGCTATTGTGGCTTAATAGTGGGACCTGGGAACCTGAGATGCAGCCCAGCATGTTGCCCCTCGCCTGCCCTATCCGTTTCTGTGTCGTTTCCATCACTTTCTTGGGTTTTCCAGGTTTTCACAAATAAAAACCTTAGAGAGCATCGGCGATATACAAAAATGCTCGAGTCGGCCATTGAATTCAATGGGGTTCGTTACTCGAAAAGAACCCTCAAGCATCGCGGAACGTTCGTCTCGAGCAACGAGCACCCGAGCATTTTGGTGCTCGCTCATCTCTAGATTTTAACCATGTACCATTCACAAAAAAAACCAAAGAAAACCACAGAAAATTACATCACAACTTGTTGAAGGTGAAACTACAGTAAATGGAATCAAGTCAGGTGTATCCCATATTGCCAAATTAGCTCAGTGATATCACCTTCCAGCATCTGATACCCTTCTACCATGTGTACATGGAGGTGTACAAAGCAGCTTAACTCTTTATTCTCTATTCTTTTGGATTGCTGTAATGCCCTGGAACCTTGGGTAAACGACCAGAAAATGTGGAAAAATCTTTCTGACTAGACCAGTCATTCCCCAGGCAAGAAACAAACCCACTTGATTATATGTTTTAAGTCCCTCTGCAAAACTTGACCCAAGTAATACCAAGCAGTACTAAGTATGAGAATCTTAGAAGCATCCAAAAGACCCAACAGCCTTACCACCTCAGACACCACGGTGTCTCATAAACGTTGATTGTATTTAAAGCAGTTTCCATCCACTATATCTCTAGAGGAGCTCAGCCATTGACCATCCTTCAGCAGTGTCACTCTCCTGTGTACCCAGAAGATAAAAGAATGGCCCTGTATCCAGGCCAAGATCAGAGAAGCTCCTGCAAAGATACATAAGATAAAAAAAAACCACAAAGGTAAAGAATGATCAAGAAACACTGGGACTAATTCCAAGTTGTATTCACTATTGAATGGACATCCACACTTTTCGTGGTCATATACATTATTTTTTTAAACACTGAATTACTAACACCCAATATGCCTTCAGCTCTCAGCTAGTTGTCACTCTTAAGTAACAGCATCTATTCAGCAGCAATGTTTCATAATTTATGACTGAGCTCCCCAAGGAGCAAATTCACTTCCTCAAAAGTATCAAGAATTGAAATCAGGTTAGAGGGGATCCATGAACATGAATAAACAATGGGCCACGTTTAACTTTCCCTGTTTGTGGCTGAAAACCATCTGCACTCTGCCCATTGGTGCCAAATTTCTTTTCTTTTTTCATTCTAACTACTCCTAACAGCTTGGCAGTTCAGCACATCTATATCATTTCTCACACTTTTAAGTCAACATCTGGCTTTTCCTGGGCCTTTGCTGACATTCATACTTTCATCTATAGCGGAAAGTCAAGAAGACTGTCACGTCCGCGGGGGCGTGGCCTGGACTAGCTGGAAGATGGCCTCATAAACTGAGCGCTCCGTGCCGACACCACCTTAACCCGACTATACCGCAGTCCTCCGCTCACCTGCCATAGCCGTCTCCCTTCTCCGGCTCACTCCACAGCAGCGATGACCCGCTGCCGTCTTTCCAGGTCTCAACCGAGGCGATAGGATGATTTCTTTCTCCCGACGGAGGTCCCACACGTGAGAGCTGACAGCCTCCAGACTTCTCCCTCCTCGCACGCCGATAGCAGAGAGGAGGAGAATGCCAGCTCTGAACCAGAGCATACTGTGAACTCCCCCCCCGGACCGGGAACCGCGGGACCTGGCAAGTGAAAATCCACACACCTCATCACGCAGCCAGGCAGGGGGAAAGAGACAAAAATCTCCCTCACAGCCACACATCAAAATGGCGGCAGCCACCTCTGCCCTCATAAATCAGGGCCCTTCTCCCCCAGCTAGCTCTCCTTCGGCTAGCCCGCTTAAACAGCACTCCAGAACAGATGAAGAGGGCCCTGCAGAAAATCAAACAACATCTCTATGCAACTTGATAATCTCCTTACCATCAACATCTCAGCCAGCCTCAGAAGCCTTCATTAAAGACATGGTAGTGGCCTTAAGTGACTCTTTTCAAGCCAGCTTCAAATCACTCAATACCTCTATAAAAAATACTATCGATTCTATCGGAGAGAGAGTATCACACACTGAAACCAAAATGGGAGAAATAACACAATCCCACAACGCTCTAATCAATGCGCACTACGAATTGGTAGAAGAAGTCACCCAGCTCAAAACTAAACTCGCCAACATAGGAGACAGAAATAGACGCAACAACATAAAATTTTGTGGTATTCCCGAACCTATCGCAACATCTGAACTGTCTAACTACCTAAAAAAATTCATGTCAACTCTTCTCCCGGATGCCACCCCACATGATTTAACTATTGACAGAGCTCACAGGCTTCCCAGACCAAAATTCTTAACTGACTCTACCCCAAGAGACACTATAGCCAGAATTCATTTTTACCACATAAAAGTTCCAAAAATGCTTTAATAATAATGGCTCGCAAAATGAGTCAGCTCCCGGCCTCTTACTCCAACATTCGGCTCTTCGCGGACTTATCACAAGCTACCATGAATGAGAGGAAAAAATTTCTTCCAATTACCGCAGCCCTACGCCAAGCCAAGATTCTCTACTGATGGGGCTTCCCAGCAAAAATAATAATACGCAGAGATGACCATACCTACGTTCTACAAAAACCGGAGGATATACAACACCTACCAAAGTCCTGGGGAGTGAAAATCCTACCTCCACAACACTCTCAATCATCCCCAAGGAAACCAAGAAAGCAACCCCAAGACTGCACCCAAACCTGATTACTCAAGCGGAACTGTTAACTTCTTACAACAACCCTTAAGGTGGTTGTTTCTCTGGAAAGCTCCCCAACAGGCGAACTTTTCTGACCCCCACCTATTCAGCGTGCTCGCGCACTTAGCTGAATCGACGTGTTCCACGTTAAACATTTTAATCTTCGCTAGTGTTACTAATTCAAACCGCTTTTCTGTTTAAGATATTTCTCCCTCTATATTGCAATGCTACTGAAAATACATAGTTATATATATGTTAAAGTAACTTTCTTCATCTGTGATATAGATGCTGCATATTCTATTGTTACTGCTCTCCCCTTCCATCTCACTTCACCGACATATTCAAGGCTTCCACAGTTCTCCAAATCTACCCTCAATAAACAAAAATGTCAACAAAAATTTTATCCCTAAACGTTAATGGGCTAAACTCGCCATTCAAAAGGGCATCCCTTTGGAGGGAGGCGCTTAACTCAAAGGCCGAAATTATCTGCGTACAGGAGACCCATTTCACCTCCGACACCTGTCCAACTATATCACATAAAAAATTTCCTAAAATTTTCAAGGCATGCTTCTCAAAAAAACAATCAGGAGTCTTAATAGCTTTTAAGGACTCTCTACAAATAGACATAACACACCAAGAAGCAGACACCAAAGGCACATACCTGAATTTGACGAGCCTTCTCAATGGCAAGCCATTCACACTAGCCAATATATATTCCCCAAACTCTGCCCAGTTACGTTTCCTAAACATGATTATGAAAAAAATAAGGAAATGCGAAGTGGGTACCCTGATAATAGGCGGGGACTTTAATTCAGTAGCAGATAAACTTCTCGACTCCACAAAGGGCTTGATGAGATCTACCCGCCCCCCCACTCCCCTGGCTACACAATAACACCCTATTCGATACCTTCAGATGCCTAAACGCATCATCAAAAGAATTCACCTCTTACTCTTCAAGACATAAATCCTTTTCAAGGATTGACCTAATTTTAACAAACAGAATTGCTCTCCCCCTCATTAAATCAGCACAGATAGGAACGGCCACGTGGTCTGACCACGCACCTGTCTCACTTTCAATCTCTCTTGGACAAACATCCGAGAAACCGAGATCTTGGAGAAATAATGTGTTTATTATGAAACTACCAAAGAACCAGGCAGATATCTCCACCGCTATAGAAGAATACTTTAAATTTAATATAACCCCTGAAGTCTCTGCCATTGCCATTTGGAATGCCCATAAAGCCGATATTAGAGGAACTCTAATTAAAATTAGCGCAAGACATAAAAAAAAGATAAAGCTCATCAACTAACTAAACTCTTATCACAAATTTCTGAGAAAGAAAGCCAACTAACTAGATCCCCCTCTGATTCTCTACACAACGAACTATTCAAACTAAGACAAAAACTCAGAAATCTACTGATTGACAACTACAATAAAGAAATGAGATCCTCACGAGCAACCTATTATACCTCAAACAACAAACCCACACGCATGATGGCAAACCTAGTTTAAAAAAAACCTCTCAAATCCAAAATTCCATACCTCCTTGACCCCCACAACCAAAACAATAAAATATACCACCCCACTCACATCATAGAATCCTTTCGACAATATTATAAAGAACTTTATAACCTCAAAGACGACCCTTCCACTCCTCAACCCCACACGTCCAACATTGAACAATTCCTCAAAGGAGTAGATCTCCCTCATATCTCAGAAACCCAACTCAACTTTCTCAACGCGCCTTTAACTCCCAATGAACTTCTTGACACCATCAAATCCCTAAAACCCCATAAAGCCCCCGGTCCCGATGGCTTCTCCAATGACTATTTTAAACTCTTCTCAACACTCCTCGCCCCACACCTCACTCGAGCTTGTAATCAAGGCATTAATGACGGCTTCTTCCCTACCGAAATGCTAGAGGCCACAATCATAACAATACCCAAACCAGGAAAAGAGCCTAATTCTCCCCCCAACTTTAGACCAATATCCTTATTAAATTCTGACATAAAAATATACACTAAAGCAATAGCACAAAGACTTCTAAACATACTTCCCAATTTAATCAATTCAGACCAAGTAGGCTTCATAAAAGAAAGACAAGCTTCAGATAGAACTAGAAGGATACTCAACCTTCTATGCAAACTTGAAACCACACATTCTCCCTCAGTTCTACTGGCCCTCGACGCTGAAAAAGCCTTTGATCGGCTCCATTGAGAATATGCTTTTGCCACTTTAAATAAATTCGGATTTTCTGGCAACATATTCAAAGCTATCTGAGCTTTGTATACCTACCCATCTGCAAAAGTTCTAGCCGACGGTATACTATCAACTTCTTTCCCCATCACCAATAGCACACACCAGGGCTGCCCACTCTCTCCCCTAATATTCACTTTTGTCATGGAACCCCTGGCGGAATACATAAGAACCTGCTTGGAAGTTCAGGGAATAATAGCCGGACCGAGACAGCACAAAATCAGCTTATTTGCTGACGACATCCTTCTCACACTCACTAAGCCAATCCTATCTCTAAGAACAATCCAAAAAATACTACAAAAATTCTCGGAAATCTCCTACTATAAATTGAACATCACCAAATCACAAATCCTAGGTATAGATATTCAAGAAAACTTGAAAAATTATATACAAAAAGAATTCACCTTCCAATGGCAACCCAAGTCTATACCATACCTAGGTATAAACCTAAGCTTCCCCACCTCGCATCTTATTTCAGTAAACTTTCCTCTCCTCCTAGAAGAACTCCAAAAAGAACTCGACACCTATCAATCTTACCCCCTCTCATGGATAGGTCGTGTTTAGAGATGAGCGAGCATACTCGTCCGAGCTTGATGCTTGTTCGAGTATTAGGGTGTTCGAGATGCTCGTTACTCGAGACGAGCACCACGCGGTGTTCAAGTTACTTTCACTTTCTTCCCTGAGAAATTAGTGCGCTTTTCTGGCCAATAGAAAGACAGGGAAGGCATTACAACTTCCTCCTGTGATGTTCCAGCCCTATACCACCCCCCTGCAGTGAGTGTCTGGGGAGATCAGGTGACACCCGAGTATTAAAATCTGCCCCGCCCGCGGCTCGCCACAGATGCATGCTGACATAGATCAGGGAAAGTGCTGCTAATGCTGCTGATGCTATAGGGAGAGTGTTAGGTGTTATTTTAGTCTTCAAGAACCCCAACGGTCCTTCTTAGGGCCACATCTGACCATGTGCAGTACTGTTGAGGCTGCTGGGAGCAGTGTTGCACAATTTTTTTTTTTGTATATCGGGAGTGCAGACCATAGCGTCCTCAGTCTGCAGTCATTTTACAGAGTATAGGGGCAGTACTGGTGAGGCAGGGACAGTGGGAAAGGTGAAAGAGATATACTGGCTATATAGGCAGTGTGGTTGTTCCCCAAAAACAATATTTGGCCTGCCTGTCACTGCCTTCAGTTTACTGCGTCTCAGCTGGGGGTAGTAGTTGGTGAAATTAATACCCAGCCTTGCGCATAATTGTTTCCTGCCTCTGCAGTGCGTTACGTACGCAAAGTCAGCCTCCAACAGGGAAATTGAAATACAGTGTATATCACAGGCAGTGTGGTTGTTCCCAAAAAGTTAAAAAAAATACAATATTTGGCCTGCCTGTCACTGCCTTCAGTTTACTGCGTCTCTGCTGGGGATAGTAGTTGGTGAATTAATACCCAGCCTTGCGCATAAGTGTTTCCTGCCTCTGCAGTGCGTTACGTACGCGAAGTCAGACTCCAACCACAGGCCAATAAGCGGCACATTTAATTACAGCGTTCTGTTTCTGCTAATCTCGTAATACACCATGCTGAGGGGTAGGGGTAGGCCTAGAGGACGTGGACAGGGGCGAGGACGCGGAGGCCCAAGTCAGGGAGGGGGCACAGGCCGAGCTCTTGGTCCAGGTGTATCGCAGCCGACTGCTGTGGGATTAGGAGAGAGGCACGTTTCTGGGGTCCCCAGATTCATCTCACAATTAATGGGTCCACGCAGTAGACCTTTATTAGAAAATGAGCAGTGTGAGCAGGTCCTGTCGTGGATGGCAGAAAGTGCATCCAGCAATCTATCGACCACACAGTCTTCTAGGCCGTCCACAGGTGCAACTCTGAATCCTCTGGCTGCTGCTCCTCCTTCCTCCCAGCCTCCTCACTCCATGAAAATGACACATTCTGAGGAGCGGGCAGACTCCCAGGAACTGTTCTCGGGCCCCTGCTCAGATTAGGCAGCAATGGTTCCTCTCCCACCAGAGGAGTTTATCGTGACCGATGCCCAACCTTTGGAAAGTTCCCGGGGTCCGGGGAATGAGGCTGGGGACTTACGGCAACTGTCTCAAGAGCTTTCAGTGGGTGAGGAGGACGATGACGATGAGACACAGTTGTCTATCAGTGAGGTAATAGTAAGGGCAGTAAGTCCGAGGGAGGAGCGCACAGAGGATTCGGAGGAAGAGCAGCTGGACGATGAGGTGACTGACCCCACCTGGTTTGCTAAGCCTACTGAGGACAGGTCTTCAGAGGGGGAGGCAAGTGCAGCAGCAGGGCAGGTTGGAAGAGGCAGTGCGGTGGCCAGGGGTAGAGGCAGGGCCAGACCGAATAATCCACCAACTGTTTCCCAAAGCGCCCCCTCGCGCCATGCCACCCTGCAGAGGCCGAGGTGCTCAAAGGTCTGGCAGTTTTTCACTGAGAGTGCAGACGACCGACGAACTGTGGTGTGCAAGGTTTGTCGTGCCAAGATCAGCCGGGAAGCCACCACCACCAGCCTCACCTCCACCAGCATGCGCAGGCATATGATGGCCAAGCACCCCACAAGGTGGGACGAAGGCCGTTCATCTCCTCCGGTTTGCACCACTGCCTCTCCCCCTGTGCCCCAACCTGCCACTGAGATCCAACCCCCCTCTCAGGACACAGGCACGACTGTCTCCCGGCCTGCACCCACACGCTCACCTCCGCTGTCCTCGACCTCATCCAGCAATGTCTCTCAGTGCAGCGTTCAGCCGTCGCTAGCGCAACTGTTTGAGCGCAAGTATGCCGCCACGCACCCGCACGCTCAAGCTTTAAACGTGCACATAGCCAAATCGATCAGCCTGGAGATGCTGCCGTATAGGCTTGTGGAAACTGAGGCTTTCAAAAACATGATGGCGGCGGCGGCCCCGCGCTATTTGGTTCCCAGTTGCCACTACTTTTCCCGATGTGCCGTCCCAGCCCTGCACGACCATGACTCCTGCAACATTGTACGCGCCCTCACCAACGCGGTTACTGCCAAGGTCCACTTAACAACAGACACGTGGACAAGCACAGACGGGCAGGGCCACTATATCTCCCTGACGGCACATTGGGTGAATTTAGTGGAGGCTGGGACCGATTCAGAGCCTGGGACCGCTCACGTCCTACCCACCCCCCGAATTGCAGGCCCCAGCTCGGTGGTGGTATCTGCGGCGGTGTATGCTTCCTCCACTAAACCACCCTCCTCCTCCTCCTACACAACTTCTGTCTCGCAATCAAGATGTGTCAGCAGCAGCACGTCACCACCAGTCGGTGTCGCGCGGGGGGTGGCAGCACAGCGGTGGCCAAGCGCCAGCAGGCCATGCTGAAACTACTCAGCTTAGGAGAGAAGAGGCACATGGCCCACGAACTGCTGCAGGGTCTGACAGAGCAGACCGACCGCTGGCTTTCGCCGCTGAGCCTCCAACCAGGCATGGTTGTGTGTGACAACGGCCGTAACCTGGTGGCAGCTCTGTAGCTCGGCAGCCTTACGCACGTGCCATGCCTGGCCCACGTCTTTAATTTGGTGGTTCAGCGCTTTCTGAAACGCTACCAATGCTTGTCAGACCTGCTCGGAAAGGTGCGCCGGCTCAGCGCACATTTCCGCAAGTCCAAGACGGACGCTGCCACCCTGCGGACCCTGCAACATCGGTTTAATCTGCCAGTGCACCGATTGCTGTGTGACGTGCCCACACGGTGGAACTCTACGCTCCACATGTTGGCCAGGCTCTATGAGCAGCGTAGAGCTATAGTGGAATACCAACTCCAACATGGGCAGCGTAGTGGGAGTCAGCCTCCTCAATTCTTTACAGAAGAGTGGGCCTGGTTGGCAGACATCTGCCAGGTCCTTGGAAACTTTAAGGAGTCTACCCAGATGGTGAGCGGCGATGCTGCAATCATTAGCGTCACCATTCCTCTGCTATGCCTCTTGAGAAGTTCCCTGCAAAGCATAAAGGCAGTCGCTTTGCGCTCGGAAACGGAGGCGGGGGAAGACAGTATGTCGCTGGATAGTCAGAGCACCCTCATGTCTATATCTCAGCGCGTTGAGGAGGAGGAGGAGGGGGAGGAGCATGAAGGTACTGCTGAAGGTACCCATGCTGCTTGCCTGTCATCCTTTCAGCGTGTCTGGCCTGAGGAGGAGGAGGATCCTGAAAGTGATCTTCCTAGTGAGGACAGCCATGTGTTACGTACAGGTACCCTGGCACACATGGCTGACTTCATGATAGGATGCCTTTCTCGTGACCCTCGCGTTACACGCATTCTGGCCATTACGGATTGCTGGGTGTACACACTGCTCGACCCACGGTATAAGGAGAACCTTTCCACTCTCATACCTGAAGAGGAAAGGGGTTCGAGAGTGATGCTATACCACAGGACCCTGGTGGAGAAACTGATGGTAAAATTCTCATCCGACAGCGCTAGTGGCAGAAGGCGCAGTTCCGAGGGCCAGGTAGCAGGGGAGGCGCGGAGATCAGGCAGCATGTACAGCGCAGGCAGGGGAACACTCTCCAAGGCCTTTGCCAGCTTTATGGCTCCCCAGCAAGACTGTGTCACCGCTCCCCAGTCAAGGCTGAGTTGGCGGGAGCACTGTAAAAGGATGGTGAGGGAGTACGTAGCCGATCGCACGACCGTCCTCGGTGACGCCTCTGCCCCCTACAACTACTGGGTGTCGAAGCTGGACACGTGGCCTGAACTCGCGCTGTATGCCCTGGAGGTGCTTGCTTGTCCTGCGGCTAGCGTCTTGTCAGAGAGGGTGTTTAGTGCGGCTGGGGGAATCATCACAGATAAGCGTACCCGCCTGTCAACCGACAGTGCCGACAGGCTTACACTCATCA